>NW_006409197.1:59448-60757 GCF_000296735.1 Chrysochloris asiatica | reverse complement strand
GGATACCAGAGGTGAGACCTGGATGAGTACATACCCCCAGGGAGGCCCAAAATCCTGTGGATCCAACAGCTTAGTTCATAATTGAAGGGGTGCAGACAAACAGAGCCAGCACCAGCTATCTCATCCAAATCAGGTCTGGCCAGCCCTGTGCGATTTCTCACTAAGAAAAACAGCTAAGCAGACTGGAAGCAAAGGAAGAAAGGAGGAAAATAGTAAGAAAGAAGCTGGTGGTAAGAGCAGAGAGACACAGTGGAAACATGAAATTTCTCAGGCAGCTGTGAAGGCAAGAGTACATTGTTGTTAAGTGCCTTTGAGTGGATTCCAACACATAGCAACCCTGTATAGGGTTTCCAAGGAGCAGCTGGTGAGCTTAAAATACTGACTTTGCAATTCAAATGACTTTGCAGTCTGATGGCATTAGCCCACAGTGCCACACCAGTATTTCAAGGGTACATTATGTGGAGCAAAAACATTACTCTTATTTTCCCTTTGTTGCTTCATTATGATCTCCCCCCCTCCAGTTTTATTGTATTTATATAAGTTTTTTTTGGTACTACTATCTTGAGGGAGATACCACTATATAGGACAATAAAACTGGGGGTGGTGGGTGCGGGAGGGATCATAGAAGAAAATACAAATCAGCCATGAAGCAAAGGGAAAATAAAAGTAATGTTTTAGCTCCACTTAAAGTGGCAGCATCAGTGGGCTCAAGCGTGACAACTGTGAGGTTGGCCCAGGATCAGCAGTGCTTCGTTCTGTTGTGCATAAGGTCGCTATGAGTCAGTACCAACTTGATGGCACCGAACAACAACAGTGCACTGTTACCTTTACAACTGCCTGAGAAAGAGATGGTGGAAAAGCTCCATATCATCAGTCAAAACAAGGCCAGGGGCAGATTGTGAAACAGACCATCAATTGTTCATATGCAAATTCAGACTGAGCTGAAGAAAATGAAAACAAGTCCACAAGAGCCAAAATATAGCCTTGACTTCCCACCTGAATTTAGAGATACTCTGAAAAACAGTAGGTGCATAAACACTAAAGACTGAAGACCAAAGAGTTGTGGGATGACATCAAGAACATCCTACAGGAAGAAAGCAAAAAGTCATTAAGAAAATAAAGAAGAAAAAGATGAAAATGGATGTCAGAAGAGACGCTGAAACTTGCTCTCCAGCATACGGATGCTAAAGCAAGTGGAAGAAATGAGGAGGTCCAAGAGCTGAACAGAAAATTTCAAAGGTCAGCTCAGGAAGACAAAGTCAGATATTACAATGAAATGTACAAAGATCTGGAGTCAGAAAACCAAAAA
>NW_006409197.1:53060-53793 GCF_000296735.1 Chrysochloris asiatica | reverse complement strand
AACTACCAGTCGCTCCGCGGGAGACAGATGAGGCTTTCTACTCCCGTAAAGATTTACACCCTTGGAAACCCTGTACAGGGTCGCTATGGGTCGGACCCGACTCAATGGCACTTAACAGCAACAACAACAACAACCATTAAGAATGGAGAACATGAGTTTAGTGTTAGATCCTACCTGAAAAGTGGCAACAACAGAGAAATTGGCAGAGGCAATGTCAGACAAATGAAAGAGCTACGGACTATAGGCCCATGTACTGTGAGAAGTTGTGCACCGATGGGCAAGAGGCTGGCTTTGAAAAATATGCCATTCCAACTTGTTTTGTATGTTTATGTCCGTTCTTTTTGCTTTGCTTATTTGTGAAAAATAAGATGTAAAAGTGAAGCCACAGGGTAGATACTGGATAACAGTTTCAGAAAGGATAGTTATACTCATTGAGATAAAACATTTCATTAGTTAAAAGTAAAGCTGATGATCTTAACAGTTTACTTACACTCAATTCACAATAAAAAGTAAATAATAATTAAAATAGAGCCAGCAAGTAACCTAGTGAACAATGAAGAAAAGCTTGCAGTCTGAGCTTTAAAAGCGCAGAATAGCAACTGAATTGTAGAAAAGTAGAGGTGAGTTGAGAAATGAGAGAAAGGTAGCTGGGGCAGCAGAAATGGCAGGAGACTGTAGATACTGAGAACTCTGAGATTTGGGTCAATGGCCATTTAAGGACATAAAAAACACC
>NW_006409197.1:38484-52668 GCF_000296735.1 Chrysochloris asiatica | reverse complement strand
GACTAGGAAGGAGGAGAGACGGGTACTACTTCCAAATATTTAGTCACTGAAAACCTTATGACTAGAAGTGGAATGCTGTCAGATATAGTGCCTGAAGATGAGTCCTTCTGGTTGGAATGCATGCAAAATGCGACTGGGGAAGACGTGCCTCCTTGTAGTCGACCATGATGACGCAAATGGAGTGAAGTTCTCAAGATCTTCATTTGCTGATGGGGCACAACTCAAGATGAAGAGAAGTAGCTGTGAACATCCAGTAATAATTGGAATATGGAATGTATGCAGTATGAATATAGGAAAGTTGGAAATTGTCAAAAATGAAATGGAATGCTTATATATACTAGGCATTAGCTAAAATGAACTGGTATTGGCCACTTTTAATGAAGACAATCATGGTATACTAAACTGAGAATGACAAATTGAAGAGGAATGGCATCACATTCATCACAAAAAGAGCATCAGTTATGAGGTACAGCATTGTCTATGATCGGATGATATCCATACACCTAGCGTAGTGGTTACGAATCGGGCTGCGAACCTTAAGGTCAGCGGTTCGAAACTACCAGTCGCTCCATGGGAGAAAGATGAGGCTTTCTACTCCCGTAAAGATTTACACCCTCGGAAACCCTGTACAGGATCGCTATGGGTTGGACCCGACTCGATGGCACTTAACAACAACAACAACAATTAACACCAGTGAATGCCACTATTATTCAAATTTATGCACAACCACTAACGCCAGTGATAAAATTGAAGAATACTACCAAATTCTTTAGTCTGAAATTAATCAAATATGCAGTCAAGATGTATTCATAATTACTGGTGATTGGAATGCAAAGGTGGAAACAAAGAGGAAGAATCATTGGTTGAAAAGTATGGCCAATAAATAACATCCATGTAAATGGAGAAAGGACTGAAGTTGTCAAAGGCTTTATTTTGCTTTGATCAACCATCAACACCCATGGAAGCAGCAGTCAAGAAATCAAATGACGTATTCCATTAGGCAGATCTGTTGCACAAGATTTCTAAAGAGCAAGAGCAAAGATGGTTGGAGGCTAAGATGTACCTGACCCAATCCCTGGTATTTTCAATAACCTCATATGCATGCGAAAGTTGGACAGTGTATAAGGAAGACCATAGAATTGGTGTCATTGAGTTATGGTGTTAGAGGGAGAATATTAAAAGTAACATGGACTGACAAAAGAACAAACATATCTGTTTGGATTCACTAGTGAGTAATTGTTATCATGACTAACTGCGATGGTCACAACAGTAAATGTAGAAGTTTGGTAGCATAAAGGGGGAATAGTTCATCTTACTTTCCAGGAACAGAGGAACCTTGAACCATCAAGAGGAAAGAGCATGAGTGGAACGTGGGATCCTATCCATAGAAGCAGTGACACCAGCAATGGAGGCAGAGGTGATGGCATGGACTGATAGAGCAACTGAGGATTCTAGACTCATGGAAAGAGAAAGGCTGTGTGGTGGCGGGCAGGAGGCTGCCTTGCAAAATGTGCCTCTTGGCTGTTTTGTGTACACCAAAAAAAAAACCCAAAACAAAACAAAGTTGGTATAGAGGCAAATACTGGTAACTGATGGTGCCTGGAAGGGATTGTATTCATTGCAGCTAAACAAAATATAATTGGTTGAGTGCAAAACCAGTGTTCTGCCATGTAAACTGTTACTCATTGCACAATAAATGCTCTCTATAAAAAAAGAATATGGAAGGAATACAGAGTCACTGTACCAAAAAGAAATGGTCAATGTTCAACCCTTTCAGGAGGTAGCATATGATCAAGAGCTAATGATCCTGAAGGATGAAGTCCTAGCTGCAATGAAAGCATTGGGAAAGAACAAGGCACGGGGAATGGATGGAATATAAATGGAAATATTTCAACAAACTGATGAAGCACTGGAGGCACTCACTTGTGTATGCCAAGAAATTTGGGAGATAACTACCTGATCACTTGGCCAGGTAGTGCCCATTCCAAAGAAATTACTCAGTGGAATGCAGAAATCATCAGACAATATATCATTGATATCCATTGTGAGTAAAGTTTTACTAAAGGTATTACAAAACTGGCTGCAACCATACAATGCCAGAAATTCCTGCTGGAGTCAAAAGATTACATGGAGCAAGGAATATCATTGCTTATGTCAGATGGATCTTGGCTCAAAGCAGAGAATTCCAGAAAGGTGTTTACCTGTGCTTTATTGACTATTCAAAGTCTTTCAATTGTATGGAACATGACAAATTATAGAGAACATTTCAAAGTATGACTATTCCAGAACGCTTGTCCTCATGAGGAATCTATACATAGACCAATAGGCAGTTGTTCAAACAGCAAGGGAACACTGAATGGTTTAACATTTGGAAAGGAGTGAGCAAAAGTTCGAGTGGAAATAAGATTTTTATTGTAAAGCATTTGTCTAATTATGCCATGGTTTTGATTGTTCACAGCCATAAAGATAGAATTGGAATTGGACACAAACTGAAGAGATCAGTTCATTGTCTTAAAAAATAGGAAGTTGTTTGGTGCCATCGACGTGGCTGTCATGGATAGTGACCCTGTGCACAACAAAACAAAACTGATGTTAATGAGCAGGCTTCAAAAAGATCTTGTAAAAATGTAACTAAAACATCATGAAAGTTCTCCACTAACTTTTTTTTTCTCATCTTAGAGAGCATTTATTAACCTGATTGTTTACTACTTTTTAGACTCTAGATTCTAGACTCTGAGCCCAAATGGGAATTTTCTCAATGTTTTGATTAACTGACATGATGGTGGGAATCACCCAGAAAAGTAAGAACTCATTTTATTTTCTTGAATTTCATATTTAAACTTTCGTTAAAAAAAACAAACAAAGCACAATCTCTTGTAGCTAGAGATACAAGGTGGTGGTTTTCCTTCTAGGAATAATAATTTTCCTCTCTCTGAGATGTCATTCTCTGCAGGTAGGGACTGGGGGACAGGAGGCTGAAACCTTAACAGGCTGCAGTCTTTCTTGGAACAAAGCTAACATCAGTCACCACCAGACCATCATCACAGCCACACTTCCAGACATGCTGAACAACTCTCTTCAAGGAGGTGATCACTCTTAGTGACAGCTGGTTCCAAATATGATGGTTAAACTTTCAAGGTCTTCATTCTTTAAATGTAATTCTTCAAGGAGAGTGACTATAAACTGTGTAAACACCACGTTTTCCTGAGAATGCTTCTGAGTACCAAGAATTGGGGTCAGTCTGAAACAACCAGAAACAAATTATAGCAACACCACAGCAATTCAGGTGCACTCTGCTGCTTTGTGTATAATATTTTTATTTGTTAATCTGAAAGTTCAGACAAGATTTTTAAGTTGTGTGTAAATATCTCCTAATGTAATCTGAAGAGGTCCCAAAAGTCCAGGCAATATTTTGCTCAGTTTTTCTAGTATGATGCATTTTCTAATCTGATTCTGAGAACTTGAATCTATCAATGGAAAGGTAGGATCATGCTTTTCTGAGACTTGTGATTTGGTGGATTCTTCATTCAAAACATATTATCCTCTATAAAACTCCCTGATCCTTAAATTTAATGTTTCAGTTTCTTTTTCCAAGTTCTCATAATTTGGCAATGGCTTAATGGCTGTATCTGAAACTCTGAAAGGCAAAGCCTCATCCAAGCTATTCTGAGATTCCCTCAAGGACTGATTCAGGGTTTAAGTCATCTTCATCAAGTTCTTCTGTTTCAGTCAGAGGGGCTGAAAGGGGTTTCAGACACACAGATGCATAATTCTGACCATACAAAAACCTCAAGTTTCTTCTGTCTTCCACTCAATCAAAGTCTCCTTCAGGACTTTAAGTAAGTTTGGCTTTGCAAATTCAAAACAAACTTGCACTGAACTAGAGGTTGACCTAGAAACTTGGTTTGATTTGGCAAATTTCCTCTTAAAATAATCTGAACTTTTCTTACTTATGCCTACTAGAGTTATTTCTGAGCTATTGTATCTATTTTCAGAATTTTCTGAAGTTTGTAATTTTTCTTGCACAGGACTATTTGAAGAAATCGAACTGTTTACATTTTGTAAAGAGAGTACATTAGCAGCTTTGTCCTGACTATCTAATCTGCAATTGTCTAACTGCTCAGCAACATCTACTATTGCCTGTTCTTCATCTTTGAGTTTGGAGTTAAATTTGTGACCAATTTTCTTTTTCGTTATGCTACTTTTGTGCAGCTGTGGCAATATACCCACTGCCTTTGGGTTGTTTCCTGGGAGAATGGAGGAAACAAAGTCTTGCTCATTATGACTGCTACTATCACTATGAATGCTAGAAGAACTAGATCCAAACTGCTTTTCAGAATGGCCAGAATTGTTGATATCTGACATTTTAATGGCCTGGCCGCATAACTGCACTTCTTCCCCAGAATGGCCACTTTGTCCTTCTTTTAGCAGCTGAAAATCAGGATGTCTTTCTTCTTCTCCTTGAATCCACACTGGAGTCTTGGGAATCTGTGTTTGAAAAAACTTAGATGCTTTATAATAAAAATTGCTGCAAAATGACTTTCTTTCAGTAGTATCATATACTTTATTTGTTTTGGTAGAAATTTTATATTTCTGTTTTGGTATAATTCCCAGCTGCTTCTGATATAAAGGATAACCGCAGAGTTTGCTAATAGGACGCTCATCCACGACATCATTGTAGTGAGCGGATGTGATGAACTTTCCACACTCCACTAGGAATTCTTCTGTAATATTCTCTTCTAAGAGCTGTTCAACGCTACACAGAGCTTTTCTCTCAAATTCAATCTTCTTTCTCACAGCTGCTTCCAGTTCTGCTTTCCTCTTGGAAATATCTTGTTTCGAGGCGTTTGTCTGTTTAGCACCTGTGGCCTTATGGGAGGCACCCGGATCCTGGGCCTTGCAGCCGGGTAGCAGCTGCCATGGGCTGCCAAAAGAACCAATAGATCTGTGTTGGAAGAAGTGCAGTCAGAGTGCTTCTTGGAGGCCAGGATGGCCAACCTTCGTCTATCATATTTCTGACATATTGTCAGGAGGGAACATTTGCTTGAGAAGGACATCATGTTTGATAGGGTGGAGGGTCAGAGAAAAAAATGGAAGACCTCCAATGAGATGGACTGGCCAAGTGGCAGCATCCATAGACTCAAGTGTGGCTACAGTAGTGAGGTTGGCCCAGGATCGGGCAGTGTTTCATTCTGTTATGCATAAGATCGCTATGAATACGTACCGACTCAAAGGCATCTAACAACAACATTAAGTGCCTGTGATTTGGTTCCAACTCATAGTGACCTCTGTCGGGTTTCTGAGGAACACTTGTTGGTTTTGAACTGCTAACCTTCTGGTTGGTTGTCCAGTGCTAATCCTACCTACAGTGTCACACCAACTCTCCAAATGTTAAATAGAACATCCCAAATAAAACGACTGATATAATTTGTGTGAGAACCAGGCAGGATTAGCTTTATGATGATCTGAATGTTCATTGACATAATATTCCCCTAACCCAGAACATGATAAATAACAATGAAAAAACGCCTACGCTTACAGGGGACTTGCCATCATTTTGCTGCTACAATATTTACAAATGATTCCCAAAGACTTATCTGATTTGTTACCTTGGCTTCCTATTAGGGTCATAGAGATGACATTGAAACAGTATTTTACAAGAGAATGGGGAATGAAGAAGTGTGTGGCTCATCTTCACCAACCCACTGCCAGCGAGCCGATACTGACTCAGGAACCCTAGACAGGCTTTCTGAGAGTGTTAATATTTACTGGAGCAGACAGCGTCACCTTTCTCCTCCTGAGGGGCTAGTGGTTTTGAACTATCGACCTCAATGTGTAACTCCGCAGTCTCCACCTGCTTGAAAAATAAATCCTATTTAAGCCATTTTCCATTTCTAAGGATGAAAACTTCTCAGCTGTCAATAAATGTGGCCTACACAACTCTTGTATTACATTAGGCAAATCTGCTGCACAAGACCTCTTTAAAGTGTTAAGGAGCAAAGATGTCAGCTTGAAGACTTAGGTGCGCCTGACCCAAGTCAGGTATTTTCAGTAACCTCATATGCATGCGAAAGCTGGACAGTGAATAAGGAAGACTGTAGAAGAACTGATGCTTTTAAGTTATGGTGTTGGAGACTATTGAATGCGCCATGGGTTGTCAATCAAAAGAACCAACAAATCTGTGTTGGAAGAAGTGCAGCCAGAGTGCTCTTCGGAGGCCAGGATGGCCAACCTTCATCTCTCATACTTCGGACATATTGTCAGGAGGGACCAGTAGGTGGAGAAGGATATCATGTTTGGTAAGGTGGAGGGTCAGAGAAAAAGAGGAAGACCCCCAGCGAGATGGATTGGCCAAGTGGCAGCATCCATGGGCTCAAGCGTGGCAACAATTGTGAGGTTGGCCCAGGATCGGGCCGTGTTTGTTTCTGTGGCGCTGAGTATCTGAAATTGTTTCAAGCTTGCACTTGAACTAGGTAGGAAGCAGCTCTAATCTCTACATACCATAGACTTGCAGGTGGATGAAAAGGAAGAACTCTAGGAGGAAAGCAGTGTTGGGACTGAGGGAGCCTCAAGCCCCGCCTCTCACAACACCAGGCTCCGCCTCTGCCATCGTGTACAGCCTGCTGGGCAGGCACCGCCCTTCCGGTCTACGCCCCGCCTCTCCCACACCGCCCATTGACGCCATTTCCTGTCGCCGTGGAGGCAGAGGTGCAGCGGTTTCCCGTGAGGGTGAGTGAGTCTTGAGTCTTGAACCCGCCAGTCGCGCCCGCTGCAGGGCTGCTCTTCCTCTCCCGGGCCCGGGGTTCCCTGCCAACGTTAAAGTGCCCAGTCTCCGTCCCATCGCGTCTTCCCTGCGTCGTTGTGTTCCTCCGTGGCGGTCCTGGATGCACATCCGTTTCCGGTGACCATCGCTCGGCCTGTCCCCTTCAGGCCTGTGACCCGCGTCCTCCCTTTTCCTACTTGGGGCCCTTCCGCGAGTCCTCCCCACCTGGTCCCCTGTCCCCAACTTTGTCTTTTCAAGCTGACCTTTGAAATTTTCTATTCAGCTCTTTTACCTCCTCATTTTTTCCACTTGCTTAGCATCTCTATGCTGGAGAGCAAGTTTCTGAGTCTCTCCTGGCGTCCATTTTGGTCTTTACCTTCTTTCTTGTCTTCTTAAGGACCTTTTGCTTTCTTCCTGTATACTGTTCTTGATGTCATCCCACAACTTTTCTGGTCTTCAGTCTTTAATGTCTAGTCCATCAAATCTGTTCTTGAAATGATCTCTAAATTAAGGTGGGATATGTTCAAGATCATATTTAGGCTCTTGTGAACTTGTTTTCATTTTCTTTGGCTTCAGTCTGAACTTGTATGTAGCCACTAATGGTCTGTTGCACAATCTGTCCCTGGCCTTATTTTGGCTACTGATATGGAGCTTTTCCATTGTCTCTTCCCACAGATGTAGTCAATTCGAGTTCTATTTATTCCTTCTGATGAGGTCTTTGTGTATACTTGTGTTTTATGTTGTTTAAAAAGGTATTTGCAATATAGAAGCCATTGATCTTGCAAAATTCTGTTATGCGATCTCCAGCATCATTTCTATTACCAAGGCCATATTTTCCAAGAACTGATCTTTCCTCTTTGTTTCCAGCCTTTGCATTCCTATCGGCAGTAATGATCAATACATCTTAATTGCATGTTTGGTCAGTTTCATACTGAAGAAGTTGATTGAATTCTTCATTTTCATCATCACAGACTGTAGCGGTTGCTGTGAAAATTTAAATAATGGTAGCATTAATAGGCCATCGTTGTAAGCATTTACATATTATCCTATCACAGACAGTAGTGTACTTCAAGACGTATCTTGATTTTTTTTTTTTTGATGATGATAATGACAGTGTCGTTGTTTGTCTTAAATTTGTTGTTCCTGTCATAGTAAACCATGTGATTGTCAGACTTCAAATGGCCAATACCAGTCCATTTCAGCTCTCTAATGCCTAGGATATCAATATTTATGTTTATTTCATTTTTGACAACTTCCAGTTTTCCTAAATTCATACTTTGTACATTCCATATTCTGATTATTAATGGATTTTTAGAACTGTTTCTCTTTATTTTTAGTTGGGCCCCCTCAGCCAATAAAGGTCCCAAAGATTGTACTCCATTTACGTCATCACAGTCAAGGCTACTATGAGGAGACAGCTTTCTCCCTGTTGTATTTTAAGTATCTTCTGACCTGAGGGGCTCATCATCCAGCACTATATCTGACAATATTTTGGTACTCTTCATCATGTTTCAATGGAGTCCTGGCATGTTGCTGTGGGTTAATGCACTGGACTGCAAAGTTGGTTTGAACAACAAGGACGGAGGTTCGAGCTCACCAGACGCTCCTTGAAACCCTATAGAGGGTCTTTCTAAGTCGGAACCGACTCGATGGCACTAACAACAATGTCAAGCTTAATTATTGACTATTCTGATGTTGACAATGTTTCACTGCTATACACAAGGTTTTCATTGACTAAATAGTCCCCAGCAGTCCTTCTCTCCTCCTTAGTTTGTTTTCATCTGGAAGCTGAGCTGAAATCTGTCCACCGTGGGTGGCCCTGTTGGGTGTTCAAAATACCTGTGGCATAGTTACCAGAATCACAGCAACACGCAAACCCCCACAGGACGACAAACTGGCAGATGAGTGTCAGACTTAAAACTTAGTCTGCTATATGTGGTCAAACCTTTAATTAAGTCACTCCTAATATGATTGCTTTATTGATTCTGTGTGCAAAGGCTTCGGAGTGTGTGGTTCCTGACAAGCTGTGGGCCACACTGTGCAAAATGAATATCCTGGAACACTTCATTGTCCTCGTGAGCAACCCGTGTTTAGAGCAAGAGGCAGTTGTAAAAGAACACGGAATGGTTTCGAATTAGGAAAGGTCCTGCATTCTGCATCTGCTCTTTTCCCTTGATGGTCCTAGGGTCCTTGGTTTCTGGACTTTAAGATTAACTACTCCCATGTTTTTGTGACAAAACTTTTACAATTGTGACAGTCGCAATTAATCATGATAACAGTTACTCACTATGGAATCATAAGAATCTTATCCCCATCTCTTTTTACGAGACCCATGTAGACAAGATGAAAACTATTCAGTGGAGACTCTTTCCCCACACATTCTTAAACTAAACTCTCTCTTGAAACCTTATAAGCCAGTCACTTCATGTCTTTATCGCGCCTTATTTTAGGTAACCAATGTCTAAGTTGCCCATCCCTATCTACTTTGTGTGCAGAGGTGATATCTCCTCTCAATATCAGCTGATGCTTCACTCTTGGTTCTAGCCCTCTGTAGCTGTGTCCTTGTCCATGGGCTCAGGTGTCCTCAGGTCTCTCCACACTTTCTAACAGCCAGCTGTTCGTCTTCTCTCTGTCATTTCCAAATCAATGGGATTCTATGGACCATGGTTTAACAGCCCATTTCTTCATTGCTGCCGTTCCCCCTTTTCCACTCAACAGTATACCAATGTAGCCGCCAGCAAGCTTACATACCTGCTCATGTGTTCCCTTTTTGAGTTTCAGTCTTAGTGGGGCGTTTATCCTGAAGGAACTTGGTTTCTTGCTTTGATGGCTTCCTGGTGAACAGCTTGCTTATTCTTGTAGCAGCCAATCATACTGCCATTTCTGTTTTGGGGTATTCCCGATGATGTTTCTTTGAAGATGTACCTTCTGTTGCTCTGTAGCTGTTCCTGGCTGGTCTGCTTGTCCTTTCAAGTGGGAATGTCTCACCTCAGAAGGTTCTGGATGGGGCTCAGGATTCCACCTAAGGCCTTATTTCACTGGGAAAGTTCTAGAACCCCTTTTAGGTGTTCCAATCAATTATAGGCTAAAGACGGGCTTACAAATACCTCTTTAAAGTATTGAAGAGCAAAGATGTCAGTTTGAGGACTAAGGTGTATATGACCCATGCCATGATTTTTTAAAAATAACCTCATATACATGTGAAAGTTGGAACGATCAAAGCAGAGCCTAGAGGATCTAATGTATTTAGGTTATCGCGTTGGAGGAGAATATTAAAAGTACTTCCATGGATCACCAAAAGAACAAGCACATCTGTGTTGAAAGGAGGACAGCCAGAATGATCCTTAGATGCCACAATGGCCAGACTTTGTCTCTCATACTTCGGACATATTATCAGGAGTGACCAGTCCCTGAAGGAGGACATTATTGTCCTTGGTTAAGTGGACTGTCAGCCAAAAAGAGGAAGACCCCAAAAGAGATGGATTTGTGCTGAGATAGAAACAGTGGGCTCAACCATAGCAGCAACAGTAAATTGACCCAGGACTGGGCTGTGTTTCGTGTGGTTACTGACAAGGTCGCTATGAGTAAGAATGACCCAGGACTGGGCTGTGTTTCGTGTGGTCACTGACAGAGTCACTATGAGTAAGATTTACTCAGGACTGGGCTATGTTTCGTGTGGTTCCTGACAAGGTCACTATGAGTCAGAACCGAATTGGTGGACCCTAACAGCATAAACAGGAATAATATATTGGCTGGAACTGTGGTTGCTTTAGCAGGGCTGGACCAAATGACTTTGTGGGTCGAACATTCCTCACATCTGGCTGCCTCTCAGGCCCGGGCTGAGGAGACCCCTCTTCTGCGAGGCTTTTGTCTGAAGGAGATGTCTGTGGGGCTGCATGAGGAAAACAGGCTTGTGCTCTCAGATTGGAGTATGCCCTTGAACCCTCTCCTTACTCAACACTGTCTCCTCCTTTCATTTCAGGTCCCAGGTGTGGCGCAGGGAGAGCTGGTCCACGACAGACAGCCATCTGCTTTAACTGTCTGTGTGGACCAGTCATCCAGCCTTCATCTGCCTCTAAACTGCCTTGTGGCTCTGCTACACTCCCGTCCCTCTTCCTGAAGTGCCTTCCTGGGCTTAGAGAGCATATTCACTTAGACTTCCAGAAGCTGGAACTGTCATGGTGAGTAATACAGAGAACTGGGCTATTGTTACTGTCAGAGGTGAGGCTACGTGTGAATTGTTGGGGGACTGTGTGCTGAGGCCTGAGCTTCCCCAGTGAGGTGGTCCGGTGGTGGCAGAGGTGGCCAAGAGGCATCCTGTTTCTTCATATATGTGCTGTTTCAAGCCTTGGATGCCTGGGATCACCTGCCTAGTGTGACTCTTGGGCCTGGGTTCTCTGTGTTGAATGACAGAACGTCCTGAGCAGAACCTTCTGGAGACAGAATAGCTTTGTGTGAGGAGGCCACCGTCCTGGTTCTCAGAGCCGTCCATGTCCCATCCCTGCAGATAGTTTTCTTCTCTCCTCCCCAGGCACTCGAGCCTTTCTGTGCCCTTCTAAAACTGCACTTCTCCCTCTTGCACTATGATGTTGTCAAAAACAGGAGAGTTAGTCACAGAAGGGCCTGACTGTTAATGGAGTCCTGGATGGGGCTTGGTTCCCCTATGAATTCACCAGTGAAGGGATTGCTCAGGACAGTAAGTCCCTCTGGGGCACGTGTGTGGTCTCCAGGTCCATCTGTTTTGGAGGGATGCTCTTTCCTCAGGTGTTCAGATGTGTGAGATGCATGTTTCCCAGTAAGTGTTAGTCCTCACCCCATCTCTGTCTACAGCTGGTGTGTTTTTGGTGTTATTGATGAGTGCCATCAAGGTGGTTCTGACTCAGAACGACCGTGTATAGGGTTTCTCAGGAAATGCGATACCAGCCATCCTCCCATAGCACTGTCAGTAATTCATTGCCATGACCACACGGAACACAGACACGTTACTCACAGTTGTGGGCTGTATCAGAGAAGTGAGCAGGTGACAGGGCACACAGTTCTTCCTGTCAGGACAGCCTCTCTCTGCCGGGCAGTTTTACAGAGCTCTTTCAAGGATACTCATAAATGCTCCCCAGAGCCTCTCTCTGCCGGGTAGCATTACAGAGCTCCTTCAGGGATACTCATAAATTCTCCCCAGAGCCTCTCTCTGCCGGGCAGTGTTGCAGAGATCTTTCAGGGATACTCATAAATGCTCCCCAGGGCACCCCACTCCACCGTAAACCTCAGCCCGAAGTCTCTGTGCCCACGTTCTCTGTGTCAGGAGACCCTGTCCACTAATTAAGTGCCTGGAGGTACCCCACTCGACAAGCAAGCCCACAGTCACCCAGCTTTATTTGTTCCATTAGCTCACAAGCCTAATGTCTGCACCCTGGTATTGTCTTCCTGTCTGTCGTTCATCCATTTCCCCTTGTCTGGTGGTGTGAGAGGGCGACCTGAGCATCAGGGTGAAGGATGATGAGATGTGAATGATGTTTGCTGCCAGTAAACAGTCTCCAGCATCAACATGTGTGCGTTGCATTTTTAAGCCTCACATATAAGCTTGTTTGTGTAATCAGACATGCAGTGGATGTACAGAGTTCTTAGTATGTTGTTGAAGGGACTCCTTGAGAAATGTAAACATGCTTAAAGTTCGTGTCGCTTGTGAAACTGAAAGTGGCTGTTTTCCTAGTCCATGATTTACTCACTTCTTGTGCCATTATGTGTGCTACCATCTCCTCTCATATTACATCTGAGGAATGAAATGGTAAGAAGTTAGCACTGAGCTTTAAATTCAGATATAAATTCACACTTTACCGAATATTGCTGGGAAAGTTGGGCGTTTGAATTTTGTAAACTTTGCATGTCATATATTGTTGTTATGTGGCACTGAGTCCATCTGATTCAGAGAGACCTACTTACTGTAAGGTGTCCGAGGAATGACTAGTGAGTTTGAACCATAGAGTGGGTGGTTTCAAGTGGCCTTGCCGTCCTGTGGTTATCCTACAGCGCCGCACCAGGACTCCAGTAACATTTATATTAGTATATTTTCCCTACCAAGTAGATATTAAAATAATTTTGTCTCAGTGCAAACACTGTAATGCTGAAAATGTGTCTGTAAGACTCATTAACAATCTGCGATATGCAGATGATACAACCTTGCTTGCTGAAAGTGAAGAGTACTTGAAACATTTACTTATGAAGATCAAAGAGCACAGTGTTCGGTATGGATTACATCTCAATGTCAAGAAAACAAAAGTCCTCACCAATGGACCAATAAACAACATTTTTATCAGCGGAGAAATGATCAAAGTTGTCAAGGACTTCATTCTTTTTGGATCAACTATCAACACTCACAGAAGCAGCAGTGAAGACATCAGACGACATATTGCATTGGGCAAATCTGCTACACAGGAACTTTTTTAAAGTATTGAAGAGCAGAGATGTCAGCTTGAGGACCCAAGCCATGGTATTTTCAATAGCCTCATATGGATGCGAAAGCTGGACAGTGAATAAAGAAGATCATAGAAGAATTGATGCCATTGAATTGTGGTGTTGGAGTAGGATACTAAAAGTGCCATGGGCTACCAAAAGAACCAATAGATCTGTTTTGGAAGAAGTGCAGCTAGAGTGCTCCTTAGAGGCCAAGATGGCTAAACTTCGTCTCTCATACTTTGGACATATTGTCAGGAGGGAACACTCATTGTAGAAGGATATGCTTGGTAAGATGGAGGGTTGGAGAAAAAGTGTAAGACCCCCAACGAGATGGATTGGCCAGGTGGCAGCATCGATGGACTCAAGTGTGGCAGCTGTAGTGAGGTTGGCTCAGGATAGAACATTGTTTCGTTCTGTGCATGGGGTCACTATGAGTTGATTCCGACTCGATGGCACCTCACAACAACAACTACATCTGTCCTCTGAAATTTTGTTATTCACCATACTTACCTCTTTATTTCTTCCATTTGCTTTAGCATCTCTGGGCTGGCGGTCAAATTTCAGAATCTCTTCTTGAATCCAGATTTGGTTTTTCTGTCATTGTGCTTTCTTCCTGTATGATGTTCTTGATGTCATCCTACAACTCTTCTGGTCTTCACTCAGTAGTTCAGTTACTAGTGTCTAATGCATCAAATGTATTCTTGAGATGATCGCTAAACTCCGGTGCAGTATGTTCAAGGTCATATTTTGGTTCTCATGGACTTGTTTTCATTTTTGCAGCTTCAGCCAGTACTTGCATTTGAGTAATTGAGGATCTATTCCACAGTCTGCTCCTGATCTTGTTTTGCGTGATGACCTTGTTTTGCTCTTCCTCCTTCTCTTTCCACAGATACAGCCTATTTCATGACTGTGTATTCCATATGGTGAGGTCAGTGTGTGTAGTAGTCTTTATGTTGTTTAAGTAAGGTTTT
>NW_006409197.1:35181-38094 GCF_000296735.1 Chrysochloris asiatica | reverse complement strand
AGTAAACCATGTGATTGTCAGTTTCAAAATGGTCAATACCAGTCCATGTCAACTCAGTTATGCCTAGTATATTGACGTTTATGCATTCCATTTCAATTTTGACACTATCCAATTTTCTTATATTCATACTTTGCACATTACATGTTCTGATTACTAACTGATGTTTACAGCTGTTGATTTTTATTTCGAGTTGTGTCCCTCAGCAAATGAAGGTCCAATGGCTTTCCTCCTTTTGCGTCTTCACAGTCAACTCTACTTTGAAGAAAGAGCTCCTGCCCAGTCATAGTTTGAGTGCCTTGCAAACTGAAGGGCGCTTCTTCTGGCAATATTCTGGTTTCTCTTCATGTTGTTTCACTGCTCAATAGTCTGGTGTTGACAGTGTTGCACTGCTGTTCATGAGGTTTTCAGTGGCTAAATATTTGGAAGTAGCCTGTCTTTCCTCCTTTCTGGTCTGTTTTCATCTGGAAGGTCAACTGAAACCTATCTATCATGGCTGACCCTGCTGGTATTTAAAATAACCTGTGCCATAACTTTCCAGAATCACAGCAACATGTAAAGCCATCACGGTAGATCAAGCTGAAAGTGAGTGTTGGTTTGGGGAAGCATACAGCAGGCAAAATGATGAAAACTTTCTAGATATTATTAGGCATTTTAAGACAGTGAGTTGTTGTGCATGGAGACTCAGTACTATAGTCTCAAGTGACCCTGTGGTCAGTTGGCATAGCATAGTCCATGAAGACAATGTTCTACATCCTATTTTGATGAGTAGCATCTGAAATCTTGAAAGCTCATGAGCAGCGGTCTAAGATGTAGCTCTTGGTTTCTCCATTTTCTATATGCAGAGAAAGCGTTAATAAGAATTGAAGATGCTTAGAATTAATTAGTCCAATAGACTAATGAAATGAAATGTCTATTCAAGTCCAAGACCAGAAGAACTAGATGGAACCTAGATACCACTTCCAACTTATCTGAAAGGGAGGGATTATATGAACAGGCCCCAGATAGACTGGGCAACATTGTGTAACAAAAGTCAAACTTGTTTAAATAGAAATGCTACCCCAGTTGGTGAATACCAGGCAGATTCCAAAAGGAAGAGTTTTTATTGTGCCAGCACGACTCAGTGGATTCACATCCAAAGACTGAACCCCAATATTTGGGGTTTCAAAGATTATATAGGGCTGTTAGCATGGTGGGAAACAGGGGTGTGGTTAATCATGATTTGCAAACTTCTGTCCTTATATATAATTTACAAAATAAGTAAACCAGGTTTACTGGTCAGAGAGAGGCTGGACGAATCTGAGACTGTGTATCTTGACCACACTTCAGGTCTGGAAAGGAATTCCCCCTTGTGGCCCAATTTCTAGCCAGTCTTTATCTGACCAGTAACTCAGGTCTTCATTGTATGTTTGAGTGTGTTCCACAGTTTTTCCAGTTGTATTCAGGACAGTCTTATAGGATCACTTTCACAGTTGTTGGCAGTAATAGTCGGGCACCCTCGTGCTCTTCTCGTCTCAGGGTTGTGGAGACTGATACTCACATGGTCCATTTCTTCATTGGACTAATTATTTCTGTGTCTCTTTGATTTTCATCATTCTTCTTTCCTCCAGACACGGAGAGACCAATAGTTGCACCTGAAATGATCTCTCAGAAGCTTTAAAGACCCCGGTTGCTGTTCACCAAGCCGGATCGTAGAACATTGTCTTTGTGGATAATGTTTTCCCAACTGGCCTTGATGATCCATGAGAGGTGGTCCTGAGTCACCGGACCCAGTTCATTCCTTCTAAGCTTCTGGTTAGGTCTTGAAGGTTTTCTCCCTTTGCCTCCAATGTGCTCCTCCACATTTATGGATACAGTAGCAGATATTTCAGACCCACAGAACAGAAATGCTAGTAAAATTTGTTGAAGAGAATCTGAAACTGTCTACAACATACATTGACAGGAAACTACCAGAAATTCAAATACTGTTATAAAATTTACAAATACTTGGTGTTACAAAACCAAAAGGGAAGAACACGCTCAGTATTTCTCAGGCTGAAAGAACTGAGGGAAAAATTCAAGTCACAATAGTGAAGGATATCATGGGGAACTGTGCAAAGACCTGGAGTCAGAAAACATAGTGTGTTTGAAGCTGAAAGAACTCAATAAAAAGCTTGACTTGAAATACTGAATGCAGGATTCTACAGACAAAATATTGAACGATGCACAAAATATCAAAAGAACATTAAAGAAATACACAGTCACAGTGCTAAAAAGAACTAATGGATGTTCATCTAATTCAAGAGGCACTTTACGATTAAGAACCGATGGTATGGAAGGAAAAGTCTAAGAGAATTGATGGGTGTTCATCTAATTCAAGAGGCACTTTATTGTAAAGAACCAATGTTATGGAAGGAAGAAGTTTAAGAGAATTGATGGATGTTCATTTAATTCAAGAGGCACTTTATGATTAAGAACCAATGGTATGGAAGGAAGAAGTCTAAGCTGCACTGAAGGCATTAGAGAAAGCAAGGCACCAGGAGTTGATAGAGTACAAATTGAAATATTTCAACAAACTCATGGAGTACTGGAGGCATTTACTTGTCTGTGCTACGAAATTTGGAAGACAGCTACCTTGCCAACTGATTGCAGGTGTCTTTGGTTTTTCCCTTTCTTTTTAAAGTGTGGTGTTATAATTGGAGGAAGACTGATTAACAACCGGCTATATGCAGGAGCTTTGGTAGTATAGTGGTTACAAAATGGGCTGCGAAACTCAGGGTCAGCAGTTCAAAACTACCAGCTGTTCCACAGGAGAAAGATGAGGCGTTCTGCTCCCGTAAAAATTTACAGCCTCAGAAAACCCTGTACAGGGTAGCTATGAGTCGGAACCGACTCCACGGCACATAACAACAACATCATATGCAGATGATACAACCT
>NW_006409197.1:29277-34447 GCF_000296735.1 Chrysochloris asiatica | reverse complement strand
TCTTGACTGCTGCTTCCATGAGTGTTCATAGTTGATCCAAAATGAATGAAGTCCTTGACAACTTCAATCTTGTCTCTGTTGATAAGACTGTCGTTTATTGGTCCAGTGGTAAGGATTTTTGTTTTCTTCACGTTGAGATGCAGTCCATACTGAAGGCTGTGCTCTTTAATTTTCATCAGTAAATACTTTAAGTCTTCTTCACTATCAGCAAGTAAGGTTGTATCACTTGCATATCACAGGTTGTTCCTGAGTCTTCCTCCAATCCTGATGCCACGGTTTTCTTCATATAACCCAGCTTCTTGGATTATTTGTTCAGCATACAAGTTGAATAAGTATGGTGGAAGAATACAATCCTATCACACACCTTTCTTAATTTGAAACCATTCAGTGTTCCCATGTTCTCGTCAAACAACTGCCTCTTGGTCCAGCTGCAGAGTCCTCATGAGCACAGTTAAGTGTTCTGGAATACTCATAATTTTCAATGTTGTCTATACCTTGTCATGATCCACACAATCAAAAGCGTTTGCGTAGTCAGTAAAGCACAGGTAGATATCTTTCTGATATTGTCTGTTTTCAGCCAAGATCCATCGGACATCAATGATATCCCTCATTCCACGGCCTCTTCTGAGTCCGGCTTGAACCTCTGGAAGTTTTCTGTCACTGTGTGCTTGCAGCCATTTCTGTATTATTACCTTTAGTAAAACTTTACGTGCATGTGATATCAAAGAGATCCTCTGATGATTTCATCATTCCGTTGGGTCACCTCTTTTTGAAATGGGCACAAATATAGATCTCTTCCAATCAGTCGGTCAGATAGTTGTCTTCCAAATTTCTTCACTCAGCATAATGTCCTCAAGGTTCATCCATGTTTTCTGGTGGCTTACAATTTCCTTGTTACTGTTCGATATAGTATAATATTCCATTATGTTATGTGCCAAAGTTTGTTTATCCATTCTTCCCTAGATGGGTACTAAGGCTGTCTCCATCTTTTTGTTATTATAAATAGTGCTGATATGAACATTGTTGTGCATATATCTACTTGTGTTATGGCTTGTATTTCTTGTGGATAAACATCAAGTAAAGGAATTACTGGATTTTAAGAGATCTCTATCTCCAACCTTCTAAGGAAGTGCCATATAGTTTTCAAGAGTGGTTGGACCATTTGCAATCCCTCCAGCAATGTAGGAGAGTCCCAGTCTCTCTACATCCTTGCCAGAATGTATTGTCCTCTACTTTTTTGATCTTTGCTGTTACTGCTGGTGTGAGATGATATCTCATTGTTTGATTTGAATCTCTTGGTATGGATTACATCTCATTGTAAAGAAAACAATAATCCTCACCTCTGGACCAATATACAACATTCTTATCAACGGAGAAAAGATTAAAGTTGTCAAGGACTTTGTTTTTCTTGGATCAACTATCAACACTCATGGAAGCAGCAGTGAAGATATCAAATGACATATTGCATTAAGCAAATCTGCTGCACAAGACCTTTTTAAAAGTGCTCAAGAGCAAAGACATCAGCTTGAGGACTAAGGTGGGCCTGACCCAAGCCATGGTATTTTCGATAACCTCATATACATGTGAAAGCTGGGCAGTGAATAAGGAAGACCATAGAAGAATTGAGGCTTTTGAGTTATGGTGTTGGAGGAGACTATTGAAAGTGCCATGGGCTGTCAAAAGAACCAATAGATCCATTTTGGAAGAGGTGCTGCCAGAGTGATCCTTGGAGGCCAAGATGGTCAAACTTCAAATCTCATACTTCGGACATATTATCATGCAGGACCAGTCTCTGGAGAGGGATACAATGTTTGGTAATGTGGCTGGTCAGAGAAAAAGAGGAAGACCCCCATGAGATGGATTAGCCAAGTGGCAGCATCAGTGGACTCAAGCGTGGCAACAATAGTGAGGCTGGCCCAGGATCTGGCAGTGTTTCGTTCTGTTGTGCATAAGGTCACTATGGGTTGGTACCGACTCTATGGTACCTAACAACAACAACAACAATGGCTAGTGATCGTGAACATTTCATATATTTATTGGCTGCCCGGATCTCCTCCTTGGTGAAGTGTCTGTTCCTGTACTGTGTGCATTTTTAAATTAGGTTATTTGTCCTTGTAGAGGTGTTTTTAGGTTCCAGTATATTTGAGAAATTAGTCCCTTGTCTGGTGCGTCATTGCAAAAGATTTTTTCCTATTCTGTGGGTTCCCTTTTTCCTGTTTTGGTGAAGTCTTTTGATGCACATAAATTTTTTTTATATTGACCTATGCCTGTGGATGCAGTAGGATGATTCCTGCTCCCTAGGTACACAGGATCAACAAGGATGGTCACCTTAGACATTAGCTACTCAAAATGGTGTGGGCTTCAAAAGCGAGTAGTAACTGGCTTACAAGCTTTCATTTGGGAACCTAGTTCCAGAAGGTATGGGGAAAGGTAGAATCTCCATTGAGTGATTTCCAAGCTGTCAGGACGGGGATGCTGAAAGATGATGGGGATAAGACTCTTGTGGTGCCTAAGGGAATGGACTATCAGGACTGACTGAGGGTTGGAAAGGTAGGCATTTTGTAACAAAAGCCGGGGAGTGGTTGATTTTGCAGTGCAGGAGTGGAGGTCCCTGGAGCTATAAAGGGAGCAAAGCAAAGTGCAGGACCTTATCCAGAGAAGCAGTGATGTGCCGGATGGAGGCAGAAACAATGACATAGAGTGATGGAGTGGCTTGGGACTCTGGACCCAGGGAGGGGAGAGGGTGTGTATGCTGACGGCCAGGGGGAAGGCTTGCAGGTTTTACCCTTTGGTGGTTTGATGATGCATGCAGGGGAATTTAATCACTGCAATGAAATGAAATACAGTAGGATGAAAGTAAAGATAATTTTCTCCCATGTAAACGATCACATAATTCACAATAAAAACTTAATAAATAATATTGAATGTAAAACTGAGGATCTGCTCTGTAAATCTTCACTTAATTCACAATAAAATGATAACAACAACAAAAAAAGGTAATGGGACTTTTCCATGAACTTTTTGAAGGCTTCTCGTTAATGGAGCCAGTGAAGGATTGAGGCTGATGGGAAAACCCTAGAGTAGACCTTAGTAGAACACAGAACCCTGTGAAAATTTCCCCATGAAATCTCAGTTCCTCAGACTGTCCTCACCTTTCCTTTCACACCTATTGGAATACGTGGTACCTTGCTGAAACAGAATATGTGGGCTGTTTTAGGACTCCGTGACTGTTGATGACGTGGCTGTGGATTTTACCTGGGAAGAGTGGGAATTACTGGATGTTTCTCAGAAGCAACTCTACAGAGATGTAATGATGGAAACCTTCAGAAACCTGGCAGGTATGGATACCTTCATTTCTTTTAAAATGTATTCACCAAATACTTGGTGTTAATTGAGTATGAGAGCTGAGGATGGGTAATGTATTGTTGAATGATACAGTTACGGTAATTTGCTCTCTGGAGCGTGCATATCCTGGCTTCCACTTGAATTCAACCTCCACGTATTGAACTCCACCATCATTCCGGCAGTTGGTCATACTGCGGTGGCTTGCAGGTTGTTACTTTGGAACCTATCCCACCAGTGTTTCAGTTACCAGCAAGTTCACCCGTGATGGACAGGCTTCAGCAGAGCTTCGAACGGGACACAGACTAGAAAGAGAGAGGTGGTCCACTTTTGAAAAGCCACCTGGTGGAAATGTTCTGATGAGCATTGGAAGATTGATCTTTTTTCATAAACAAGATTAGCCCCTTAGACTGGAAGGCACTTACAGTATGACTGGAGAAGAGCTGTCTCCTCAAAGTAGACTTGACCTTAAGAAAGTCGACAGTACAAAGCTTTCAGAACTTTCATTCTCTGATGTGATTTGATTCAGAGGAGAAGAAACAGCTGCAAACATCCATTCATTAAAACGTAGGAAAATTTGAAGAAGGAGAAAAGATCAGTGTCTTATTTATCTAATGTTGCTAGAATAGAAATACCCCACGTGGATGGCTTTCACAACCAGAAATGTATCCTCACAGTTTAGGAGGCCCCAAGTCTGAATTCAGGGTTCCGGCCCTAGGATGGACCTTTCTTTCGGTCGGCTGATGGGAAGGGTCCTTGTTTCCTTTCTACATCTGTAGGTCCATCATTCTTTGGAGATCTCCATGTATTTTGGCATCGGTATCCATTATGTCGAGGAGTTTGAATGTTCAAACGGTGCACTTCTCTGCTAGTCTGATGACCATAGGTGTGCCCAGGTCCAACCCTTATTGCTCATCCAGCAAGCATCAGGAAGGTCAGAAACCATTGACTTACCTTCCTGCGAGGAAGGAATGGGATTGGAATACATGAGTTAGAGTAGGCCTCTGTAGTTGAGGAAAGGAACCTCACTGATACCTGACCTTGTTTGTTGACAATCATCAAAAATAAAACCCGTGTTTATGAAAAAAGATCATCCTTTTTCTTCTTTTAGTTTTAATGTTACAAGTGCCTTGTATCCACATCCTTTTTTAAGTCATCTAGTTAAACCCTCCTGCTATTTTCATTCCCAAACTTCATTGGAGGTTTTCCTAGTAAATCGCTTTTGGATCCCGTCCAAAGTATTGAAACAATTAAATATGACAGTCTTTCTGTTCTCACAGCTGCGTTTTCTCTCTAATTAATGCTTATCCTTTATATTTTATATTATGAACCTGAATTTAAATTATTTTATCAGCATCTCAAAATATTAATGATGAAGAAAACATAACCCCTGAAGATACAGTGGTACGATTCATGGAAAACAACAGCTGGCCCTCCATGTTACGAGAATTCTGTCAGGTTCATGGCTCTGAAATTCAGGAGAACATCCCAAGCACGTGTGTCAGGTGAGTCCCATTCACTGGAGGGAGGGCACTGCAGCAGGCTGGATTCTGAAGAAGGGATCATGGCCTTCAAGTGTTCATAGACTTGTGAGGAGGGCAGGTGGACAAACGGTCCAGTACTGGACTGCTAACCAAATGATTGTCAGTGCAGACTCATCCGGTGACTCTGCAGGAGAAACAACTGGTGATGTGCTTCTGTAGTACTGCCGAGACCTCCTGGTGGGACAGTTCTAGCCTGTCCCACGGGGTCACTGTGAGCGGGACTTGTCTTAACATATCTGTTCATGGACCCCATCGACTCTTACATATCTATATATGGAGCCATG
>NW_006409197.1:28128-28897 GCF_000296735.1 Chrysochloris asiatica | reverse complement strand
GTTATGTACTGTGGAGTTGGTTCCGACTCATAGCGACCCTGTACAGGGTTTCCGAGGCTGTAAATCTTTACGGGAGCAGAAAGCCTCATCTTTCTCCCAAGGAACTGCTGGTAGTTCCAAACTGCTGACCTTGAGGTTCACAGCCTGATTCGTAACCACTATGTTACCAGAGCTTCATATACATACATATACACACACAAACGTATATGTGTGTGTGTATGTATGTATATATATGTATATCTGTATACACATACCTATATAGTCCTCATGTGGCGCTGTGGGTTACTGCAAGGTTGGCGATTCAAGCTCACCAGCTGCTCCTTGGAAACCCTACACAGGGTCACTATGGGTCGAATTGACTCAGTGGCAATAGAGGGTTTTTTGTTGTTGTTGATCAAACTGACTTGCAGACCAGCACATTAACCCTCAGAACTACACCAGGACTCTGTACATCCATATGAATAAGCGTTTGTATGACAGTCATCACCAACAACAATATACCGTGTGTGTGTATGTATATGTGTGTATGTATGTTTATATATGTGTGTGTGTGTATTTCTGTATGTATGTAATTATGTATGTGTGTGTGTATGTAATATGTGTGTGTGTGTGTGTGTATGTATGTGTGTATGTTGTTAGAAGTGCTGTTGAGTCAGTTCTGACCCGTAGCAATCCTGTGTAGGGTTCCTGATGAACGGCTAGTAAGCCTGAACCGCCGACCTTGCAGTTCAAACATGTAATGTTGAGGCTGTTCTGACTCGTGACGGTA
>NW_006409197.1:26644-27090 GCF_000296735.1 Chrysochloris asiatica | reverse complement strand
AAAGTCTTTATTCAGTCCTCACAGCTCACAGTGCATAAGAGAACTCACAGTGGAGAGAGGCCTCATGAATGTAATGAATGTGGCAAAGCCTTTACAGATCCATCAGGTCTTAGATGGCATAAGAGATCTCACAGTGGAGAGAGGCCTTATGAATGTAAAGAATGTGGCAAAGCCTTTACTCGGTCCTCACAGCTCACAGTTCATATGCGAACTCACAGTGGAGAGAGGCCTTATGAATGTAAAGAATGTGGCAAAGCCTTTACTGATTCATCAGGTCTTAGACGTCATAAGAGATCTCACAGTGGAGAGAGGCCTTATGAGTGTAAAGAATGTGGCAAAGCCTTTACTCAGTCCTCACAGCTCACAGTTCATAAGAGAACTCACAGTGGAGAGAGGCCTTATGAATGTAATGAATGTGGCAAAGCCTTTACTCAGTCCTCAAAACT
>NW_006409197.1:25489-26544 GCF_000296735.1 Chrysochloris asiatica | reverse complement strand
ACTCACACTTCACAAGAGATCTCACAGTGGAGAGAGGCCTTATGAATGTAAAGAATGTGGCAAAGCCTTTACTCAGTCCTCACAGCTCACAGTTCATAAGAAAAGTCACAGTAGAGAGAGGCCTTATGAATGTAAAGAATGTGGCAAAGTCTTTAGTTACCTTTCATATTTCAGAAAGCATGAAAGATCTCACCTTGGAGAGAGACCTTATGAATGCAATGAATGTGGCAAAGCCTTTAGTCAGTCCTCACACCTCACAATTCATAAGCGAACTCACAGTGGAGAGAGACCTTATGAATGCAATGAATGTGGCAAAGCCTTTACTCAGTCCTCACACCTCATGGTTCATATGCGGTCTCAAACTCATAGTGGAGAGAGGCCTTATGAATGTAAAGAATGTGGCAAAGCCTTTAGTGGATCCTCACAGCTCACAGTTCATACAAGAACTCACAGTGTATAGAGGCCTTATGATTGAAATGAATGTGGCAATGCCTGTAGAAATTAAGGCTCATTAAGCACAATAAATCTCACATTGGATAGAACTCTTATGAATGTAACAAAAGTGGCAACACCTTTCGTTACTCCGCAGGCCTCACTGAGCATACTGGAACTACAGTAGACAAGGCCTTGGGGATTGTGGGAAAGCCATAGTCTGTCTTTAGTAGTACACTATGCACTTTCCTTTCAACGTCTTATTTTCTTTTCTGAGACATGTTAAATACATTGTGTGAATTTTTTTTATTTTAATCTAGGGAGAGAAGAAAAAGAAAGAAGAAAATTTTTTTTATTTTTTAAAAATTAAAGAAGAAAAAAGAATCTAGCCCCTACAGCCTTTTCCTTCTCTTTCCCGTGTTATAAAACAGAACAAAAAGCAAACAAGAAAAGTTCAAGGCCTGCTCTTGGGCTGAGTATCTGTTGGCCATTTGGTTTTAAGTGGAAACTATCTCTTTCAATTTCGAGGAGATCTATGCATATGCATTGTAGAATCCTTCGAGGGTGGGGCTGGGGTGTCTACTAGCTCAGGCACCCCTATAGTTACCAGAATGGAGGTACGC
>NW_006409197.1:22175-25163 GCF_000296735.1 Chrysochloris asiatica | reverse complement strand
TTCTGTGTTGTTCCCAGCAGAGCTCATCACTGTACTTCCACCTGATCCGCCATCTTGTTTCCCTCCTTTCTTGTCAGAAGACAAATTCCAGATGTAGTCCAGTGACACAGGAAGGGACCAAAAGTGATGATTTGGGGTCAAAGGTATCTGGTCCCACTAGGGATATAATTTGGAACCATGATACCTCCAAAGCCATAGCATTTTACAACCCACATATAGGTCTTAGCTCATCAGAAATTTTTGGTATCATGACTGCCACTTTGGCCTTGGATCCTTAGGTGGATCTGTAAATGTAGAGGGTGCTTTTTAATCCTCTTGGCTTCAAACGAATATTTGTGTGTGCTATCCTGGAGGTGAAAAACCAACTCTAACTTTTAAGGAAATTCTGTCTTCAGAGCTGTCCTATCCTCCTTTATTTGGATATGTTGTATAATCTGGGGAATACTAGTTATATTTGTCTGACTTCTGATGTCTGCTGTTAACATTTGATGAGTCATATGTAGGTGAAAAGTAGTGTCAGATTATTAATAATTAACCAGAGGAGGGTGGGGCTTGATTGTGGACTAGGGAGAAAGACTGTGCACAATCGTCTTCAACCAAAACATGGGAAACTGGATAAAACAGATTCAAAGGACGGTTGCTAAACTCTGAGATTCAGATAACATAAATAATCAGATTGAGTGCTTACCAGAAGAAAGAATTTGAACAGAAAAATGAAAGGAAATGACTTCTCATTTAAGGTGGCCCATGTGACCTGCCACAGCCATTTTGAACGTAAGCAGATTGAGGGACAACAGCATTCCCATTTCAGAACTTGCCTGGGTCTTACAGAGACAAATGTGATTATTACTATTTTCTTCTTTTTCTACTCAATTTCATCTCTGGATACCAGAGGTGAGACCTGGATGAGTACATACCCACAGGGAGGCCCAAAATCCTGTGGATCCAACAGCTTAGTTCATAATTGAAGGGGGTACAGACAAACAGAGCCATCACCAGCTATCTCTTTAAAATCAGGTCTGGCCAGCCCTGTGCGATTTCACACAAAGAGAAACAGCTAAGCAGACTAGAAGCAAAGAAAGAAAGGAGGGAAAAAGTATGAAAGAAGCTAGTGGTGAGAGCAGAGGGACTCAGTGGAAACATGGAATTTCTCAGGCAGCTCTGAAGGTAAGAGTACATTGTAGTTAAGTTGTTAAAGCATTCAGTACTTCCATGTTCTGTTCAAACAACTACATTTTGGTCCATGTACAGATTCCTCATGAACACAGTCAAGTGTTTAGGAACACTCATACTTTACAGTGTTGTCCATTGCCGCAGACTGCTAAGCTGGAGGGCTTTAGCCTGGGGACGAGGGTCTTCGAAACTAGAACCGCGAGTGGGTAGAGGTTCGGTGATGAATGAGACACCGAGGCTTGAATTACAAAGTGTACATTTTATTCTTCCTCTGGTGCTCTGTGTGTTTTTTTAAATTCTATTCTACTTACAATTTTTATACCTTTTTTAATTTACGCAAATGCTAGATGGCCAAGAAAGATACAGAAAGTAGAATAGCCTAGGTTATGTCATCTTCTAAAACGTAACAAGTTTTCAGGTTAATAAACAATAGAACTTGGCAGACAGTGGTTTCCTGGTTTAACAGAGAATTCTAAGAACATGCTTCAGTGATCCTTTAATTCTGTAACATATGATCAAGGTGAGAACTTTTTCAGGGATTGTAATATTAAAAGTTTCTAGCTTTTAATCTCTAAAAGATATCCTTATCAATTTCATGTATGTCTCTTAAATAACTCCACGGGACTCCTCCTAGTGCTTTCCAATGTCTATCTAGGAATGGTTTCATAATGCTTAGTTGTTTAATTAAATCATCTTTCTCTTCTTGCGCCCGCAAACACCACCTTTTACTACTTCTCTGTAATCTTTTTAAGAAAGGCAATGTAAACCAAGAAACTCTTTTCCTGTTTTCAATTATCCACCGATTGCCAAACTCGTCGTACTTTCCAGTACAAGACAATGGCTCAGGGGTAGGCTCAGGAATTAGGGGGTTGCCACAAACGTCCACCCGTGAGCACGAAAGCAAAACCTTTCTTAGTCTTAACTGTCGATGGGAGTCTGTGTGGAGCAGGAGTTTGTGTAATTGTGTTAATTCCTACTAGACCCTCTACTCTGGGGAGTAAATAAGTTTAAAAGGTATTTTTGCAAATGCCTCCAATACAGGTGGCCAGTGTGACGCCTTCTGTTCAATTTGCTCTTTGTTATTTTCATGTTTGATTTCCGATGTATCTAATGTTCTATCAACAAATGGACTCAAAGGAACATGACCTTCTAATAGTACAATGAGACTTATTCCCACAACTAGAAGAAAGAATAGCAAACATGAACAGCCAAGAGAGATCACGCTGGGGGCACATTCCAGTCCGAGAGGTACACTTCCTTGAAGCTTCTGCCTCCATCTGGTGAACATGTCACACAAACTGCATCGGAGTTGGTGTGGCAGTCCATAGCCTGTCATGATTCACACAATGGAAAGACTTTGCATCGTCAATAAAGCATAGGTAAACATCTTTCTGATATTTTCTGCTTTCAGCCAAGATCCATCAGACATCAGCAATGATATCTCTCGTTCCACTGACTCTTCTGAATCCAGCTTGAACCTCTGGAAGTTCTTTGTCAATTTATATTTGCAGCCATTTTTGTATTACCTTTACAAACTTTACTCACATGGGATATCAAAGAGATTTTCCGATGATTTCTGCATTCCATTGGGTCACCTCTTTTTGGAATGGGCACAATTATGGATCTCTTCCAATCAGTCGGCCAGATAGTTGTCTTCCAAATTTCTTGGCATAAATAAATGAGTGAGTGCCTCCTGTGCTGCCTCACTTTCTTGAAAGATTTCCATTTTTATTACATCCATTCATGGTGCCTTGTTCTTTGCCAATTCCTTGGATGCACCTTGGACTTTTTCCTTCAATATCTTTGGCTCTTGAT
>NW_006409197.1:20072-21255 GCF_000296735.1 Chrysochloris asiatica | reverse complement strand
CTACCAAATGTATCTTAACAAATGTGGAAAAATGCCCAAATCGACAAGAAATGCTTACCAAAGACATTTTTCACAGTTGTCTCTGTCAATTTTTTTTTTTTTTTTCAGATAAGAGCTGATGCTACTTTCTTAGTCAACTCAGTTGGAATATATTTGAGGTCATATTTTGGCTCTCGTGAACTTGTTTTCATTTTCTTCAGCTTCAACGTCAACTTGCATTTGAGCAGCTAGTGGGCTCTTGATCTGCCTCTGGTCATGTTTGTGCTGATGATACTGGATTTGTTTATCATCTCTTTCCAAAGATGTAGTCAAGTTGATTCCTATGCATTCTATCTGGTGAAGTCCACGTGTACAGTCATACATTGTGTTGTTTAAAAAAGGTATTTGCAATAAAGAAGTCGTTGTTCTTGAAAAATTATATCATGCTATCTCCAGCAGTGTTTCTATCACTACAGTTACATTTTCGAAGCACTGATTTGTCCTTTTTGTTTCTAACTTTCCCATTCAAACCATCGGTAATTATCAGTCAATTTTGATTGCATGATTGATCAATTTTAGATTGTAGAAGTTGGTAGAATTCTTCAATTTCATTAACACGTTAGTGGTTGATGCATACATTTGAATAATAGTGGTATTAACTGGTCAATATAACTAATATAATATGCAAGTAAAATTTTGCTATGTTGTTGTTGTTAAGTGCTGTCAAGTCGATTCCTACCCATAGCGACCCTGTACAGAGTTTTCAAGGAGCAGCTGGTGAGCTTGAACCACCGCCCTTGCAGTTCAAATGGCTTTGTAGTCTGGTGCATTAGCCCAAGGAACCACACCAGAAACAGCTGCGGCAGTACATTGACAGGGAACTGCTAGAGGGTCAACCTGGACTCCAATAAGGACGTGGAATGAGGGATATCATTACTGATGTCAGATGTATCTTGGCTAAAAGCAGAGAATACCAGAAAGATGTTTACTTCTGCTTTATTTACTGTGCAAAGACTTTCAACCATGTGCATCATGGCAAGCTATGGACAACAGTGACGAGTATGAGTATTCCAGAACACTTAATTGTGCTCATGAGGAACTTGTATTTAAACCAAAAGGCAGTGGTTCTAACAGAACAAGAAGACATTGAATAGTTTAAAATCAGGAAAGTTGTGTACCAGGGTTGTATTCTTTCCCCATAATC
>NW_006409197.1:12428-12901 GCF_000296735.1 Chrysochloris asiatica | reverse complement strand
TTTTTTTTCATTCTATTGTATATTGTTTCATTGCCATGATTACAGTCCCCTCCATGCATCATCAAACAACCAAAGGGTATACCCCACAAGCGTGCACCTCGGTCATCAGCACACAGTCCCTCTCCCTCTCTGGGTCTAGAGTCCCCAGCCACTCATGTCTCCATGCCATCATCTCTTCCTCCATCTCTGGTGTCTCTGCTTCTCTGAGTAGGGTGTCACATTCTGCTCTTTTCCCTCAATGGTCCCAGGGACCTCCACTCCTGGACTGCACAGTCATTCACTCCCCTCCTTTTGCTACAAAGCGTCTACCTTTACATTTCCAACCCTCACAGTCAGTCCTGATAACAATTATTCACTATTGTACCACATGAGTGCCATCCCCATTTCCTTGCATCAGACCCGCCCAGAAGGATTGGCTACTAATCAGTGGAGATATCTACTTTCTGTGGCCTTTGGATCTAGGCTTCCTCTTG
>NW_006409197.1:9858-11379 GCF_000296735.1 Chrysochloris asiatica | reverse complement strand
AGTTCCAAGGTTGTGCATACATCATTATGTAACTCTGTCCCATTTAGCCCATTCAAACCTGCTTAATTGTTCTCCCATCTGTTTTGTTGTTCCATTCCCCTCTCCCTTCTTGCATATTGCCCCCCTCTCCAGCACCCAAATTATCCTGTGTCTATTCCCTGCCCTGTTCGGCACCTTCTCCTCCCTCTGCTAACCCTACCCCTACATCCCAGCAACCAGCAAAGAATCCACTTTAGTGGATAATATGTGTTATTTTTCTTTTTTACAGTAGTGGTCCTGTGCAGTATTTTTCCTTTTGTGACTGACTAATTTCACTCAACATAATGTCCTTAAGGTTCATCCATGTTGGGTTGTGGCATGCAGCTTCCTTGTTATTTTTCAAGGTAGCATAATACTCCATTGTGTGTATGTACCATAGCTTGTTTATCCATTCCTCAATTGATGGGCACTTTGGCTGTCGCCATCTTTTTGCTATTGTAAGTAGTCCCGCTATGAACATTGGTGTGTATATATATTCTCTTGTTGTGGCTTGTTTTTCTTGTGGTTAAAACCAAGTAGAGGAATTGCTGGATCGTATGGTGTTTCTATTTTCAACCTTCTGAGGAAACGCCATATTGCTTTCCAGAGAGGTTGGACCATTTTGCAGTCCCACCAGCAATGCAGGAGTGTCCCAGCCTCTCCACATCCCCACCAGCATTTATTGTACTCAACGTTTTTGATCTTTGCTGTTATTGCTGGTGTGAGATGATATCTCATTTTTGTTTTGATTTGCATCTCTCTGATGGGTAGTGATCGACAACATTTCTTCATATGTTTGTTGGCTGCCCTGATCTCCTCTCTGGTGAAGTGTCTGTTCATATCCTATGCCCATTTCTTAATTGGGTTATTTGTCTTATTTTTGTAGATGTGTAGTATCTTCCATATATTTTAGAAATGAGCCCCTTATCTGATATATCATTGCAAAAGAGTCTTTCCCAGTATGTGGGTTCCCATTTTACTCTCTTGGTGAAGTCTTTTGATGCACACAAGTTCTTAATTTTTAGTTTGTCCCACTCATCTATTTTGTCTATTTGTGTTTGTGTACAATAAAACAATGTGTGGCAGTCTGTATAAGCCCTGAATTAGCGCCCTCACTTTTGTCCCTATTATTTCATTGATGATCTTCATAATTTTGGGATTCACATTTAGATCTTTAATCCATGTTGAGTTCATTTTTGTATATGGCGTGAGGTAAAGGTCTTGTCTCAGTCTTTTACATATTGCTTTCCAGTTATGCTAGCACCATATGTTAAGGAGATTGTCTCTTTCCCACTCAGTGTGCCTAGGCACTTTGTCAAAAATCATTTGGCTGTAAGTAGTTGGGTTAATATCTGGATTCTCGATTCTGTTCCATTGATGATGTCTCTTTCATTGTACAAGTACCAGGCTGTTTTGACCACTGTAACCATGTAGTAAAGTTTGAAATCGGGGAGTGAGAGACCTCCAACCTTGTTCTTCCTTTTAAGCAGTGCTTTGCTTATC
>NW_006409197.1:5354-9187 GCF_000296735.1 Chrysochloris asiatica | reverse complement strand
GATTTTGTTAAATGCCTTTTCTGCATCAATCGATATGATCATGTGGGTGTTTTCCTTTTTCTCATTTATATGATGTATTACGCTGATTGTTTTCCTGATGTTGAACCATCGTTGCATCCCTTTTATGAACCCCACTTGGTCATGATGTATCATTTTTACATGTGCTGTTGGGTTCTGTTGGCTAGGTTTTTGTTGTGAATTTTTGCGTCTGTGTTCATGAGGGATATTGGTCTATAATTTTCTTTCTTTTTAAAAAAATATTTTATTGTGAATTATACAATAGTTTAAATGGGAGAACTTTAGTTTTACATTCATCCTATCGTATATCATTTCATTGCCATGGTTACAGTCCCCTCCATGCATCACCAACCAATCAAATGGTATACCCTGCAAGCCTGCCTCCTACACTCCTCCTCCCCCAGTCTTCAGCACACAATTGCTCTTCCTCTCTGCATCTAAACTCCCCAGCTGCTCCATCGCACCACATCATCTTCTCTGCCTCCATCTCAGGCATCACTGCTTCTCTGAGTAGGGTCCTGCTCTCGGCTCTTCTCCATTGATGGTCCTAGGGACCTCCGCTTCTAGACTTGAAAGTTAATCACTCCTTTCCTTGCTATAAAATGTCTAACTTTACATTTCCAACCCTCACAATCAGTCCTGATAACAGTTATTTACTATTGTATTTCGAGAGACCCATCTGCATTTCATTCCATCAGCTCTGCCTAGACAGATTGTATACTACTCACTTGAGATTCTGCCTTCAGGCCCCCTGGCTCTAGGTTCCCTCTTGAAACCTTGAAGCCAGTCACTTCTTGTCTTTGTAGCCACTCCCCCCCCTCCCCCCCCATTTTGGGTAGCCAGTGTCTTGGTTGCCCATCCCTGTCTACTCTGTGTGTGGAGGGGATTTGCTGTAAGCATTTGTTCCCTCTTTTGAGCTACTGCATCCATTGGTGTAGGTCAAGTTCATCAAACTGTATTAGATTACTCTTTTTTCCTCTTCTTCTTCTGGTTGAGCTGTGGTCATCCCGGCATTGAAGCCAGGTCAAGTGGGTATTACCTGCAAGTGTGAGTATTCTTGAGCATATGCCCTCTATTTTCATCAGCTGAATGCTTCACTCTCCGCATTGTAGGGCTTAGCTCGCCGCTTCCTTGCTGTTTTTCCCTCACTTCCCCTTATCAGTGACAAGCGTGTATTCCCATTGAGTCTTGTTTTTGGAAGGGGGTTTACACTGAGCGGACCTGACCACTTGTCTTGATGTTTCCTGGGCAAGCAACTTGTTTGTTCTTGTAGTAACAGTCGGCCTGCCTCTATTTTGTATTTTTCCTGTAGGTCTTTCTTTCAAGCAGTATCTTCTGGTTTTCTAGCCACTACAGGCTGGTCTGTTCGTCCTTTCAAATGGAAATTTCCCATCTCTGGAGATCTGGATGTGGTTCAGGCTTCTACCTATAGTCTTTTGTATTGCAGAGACACTGCAGGGAGCCTCCTTCACTGGGCACATTGTAGCCCCATTTTAGGTGTTCCAGTCAGTTATAGGCAGAAGACGGACTTACAAGCTTTCTATGGTGATGTTCCTGGCTATTCTTTTCTCTCCCCCTCCAGTGTCTATTTTATAATATAATGGAAGGAAAACCAAGATTCAGAAGACAGCCAAGCATCTTAACATTATTACCCCGTTTTCAGCATTCCAACCATGTCTCAATCTCTGTATCCCAGAGCCCTGTAGTTCCAAGGTTGTGCATACATCATTCTTTACTTCTGTCCCACTTAGCACTTTCAAACCTGCCTAATTGTTCTTCCATCTGCGTTGTTCTTCCATTCCCCACTCCCTTCTTGTATATTGCCACCTTCCCCAGCACCCACACTTTCCTGTGTATAATTCCTACCCTGTGCTCCACCTTCCACTCCCCTCACTCATCCCCAGCATCCCAGCAATCAACAAAGAATTCCCCACACCCCCCTTTAGTATGGGTTCTTTTACTTAGTCTTTTACAGTAGTGGTCCTATGCAGTATTTCTCTTTTTGTGACTGACTAATTTCACTCAACATAATGTCCTCAAGGTTCATCCATGTTATGCGGTGGCTTGCAGCTTCCTTGTTATTCTTCAATGTAGCATAATATTCCATTGTGTGTATGTACCATAGTTTGTTTATCCATTCTTCAGTTGATGGGCACTTTGGCTGTGTTCATCTTTTTGCTATTGTAAATAGTGCTGCTATGAACATTGGTGTGCATATATCTTTTCGTGTTGTGGCTCGTTTTTTCTTGTGGGTAAATACCAAGTAGAGGAATTGCTGGATCATAAGGTATTTCTATTTTCAACCTTCTGAAAAAACACCATATTGCTTTCCAGAGAGGTTGGACCATTTTGCAGTCCCATCTTTGGTTGTTTTAACGGGCAGCAAACCTTAGGGTCAGCAGTTTAAATCTACCAGCCGTTCTGCGGGAGAAAGATGAGGCGTTCTGCTCCTGTAAAGATTTACAGCCTTAGAAACCTTGTACAGGGTTGCTATGAGTTGGAACCGACTCCACGCCACATAACGACAACAACAACAACAAATTTCATCCTTTGAGTGGCTATTCTAAATGGTATTGCTTTCCTAATGTCCTTTTCAATGCTGTCATTCTTGGTATGGAGGAATCCAACTGATTTTTGTAAGTTGATCTGATACCCTGCCACTTTGCTGAATTTTCTAATGAGGTCTTGTAGCCTTTTTACTGAGTCTTTGGGGTTTTTTACGTTTTGGACCATATTGTCTGCAAATAGGGAGAGATTTACTTATTCTTTTCCAATTTGGATGCCTTTAATTTTCCCTGTATTGCCGTATAGCTCTGGCTAAGATTTCCAGCACAATATTGAATAGGAGTGGTGACAAAGGGCATCTTTTTTTTTTTTTGCTAAAGGTAATACAGAAAGGACTACAATCATACATTGACAGAGAACTTCCAGAGTTTCAAGCCGAATTCAAAAGAGACCATGGAACGAGGGATATCATTGCTGATGTCCTATGGATCTTGGCTGAAAGCAGAGAATATCAGAAAAATGTTTACCTGTGCTTTATTGACTACGCATAGGCTTTCGATTGTGTGGATCATGACAAGCTATGGACAACATTGTGAAGTATGAGTATTCTGGAATACTTAATTGTGCTCATGAGGAATAAGTATGGTGAAAGGGTGTGTCCTTTCACCATACTTACTCATCCTGTATGCTGAGCAAATAATCTGAGAAGCTGGGTTTTGTGAAGAAAAACGTGGCATAAGGATTGGAGGAAGACTCATTAACCTGCGATATGCAGATGATGCAGCCTTGTTGCTGAAAGCGAAGAGTGCTTAAAACGTTTCCTGATGAAGATTAAAGACCACAGTGTTCGGTAAGGATTACATCTCAATGTAAAGAAAGCAAAAATCCTAACCACTGGACCAATGAGAAAACATTCTGATCAACGGAGAAAAGATTGAAGTTATCAAGGACTTCATTCTCCTTGGAGCAACTATCAACACTCTCGGAAGCTTCAGTCAAGAGATCAGTTGATGTATTTCATTAGGCATGTTTTTTGCACAAGACCTTTTTAAAGTGTTGAAGAGCAAAGATGTCAGCGTGAGGACTATGGTGTACCTGACCTAAGCCATGGTATTTTCAATAACCGTATATGCATGTGAAAACTGGACAGTGAATAAGGAAGAGTTATGGTGTTGGAGGAGAATATTGAAAGTGCCATGGGCTGCCAGAAGAACCAATAGATCCGTGTTGGAAGAAGTGCAGCCAAGAGTGCTCCTTAGAGGCCAAGATGGCCAAACTTTGTTTCTCATACTTTGAACATATTGTGAGGA
>NW_006409197.1:3123-4734 GCF_000296735.1 Chrysochloris asiatica | reverse complement strand
TTTTTTTTTTTTTTTTTAAAGGTTTTTGTTGTGTGTTGCATGAAATTTTGCAGGGCAAATCATCTGTTTTACATTCAACAAATTATACCTCTTTTCATTACAATGAATTGTAATCCCCTTCTTCTTGCCGTTCTGTTTGAAGTGGTAACTGTTCCTTTATATATTGAGGCTAGCTGTGTGTATGCATAATCGAACCCTCTGTGAGTGGGGCTGGAGTGCCCACTCACTCAAGCACCCTCTCTAGTTACCAGAATGGAGGTGCTCACACAGCGTGAGAACAATCAACATATACAAGAAAGAAAGGAAGGAAAAGAATGTCCACACCTTTATCTCTGCAGTTCTGTTGGGCATCTGTGGCTGTTCTGATCTTTCCCCAGCTCAGTCTCACCCATGTTACTGTTCCAGGGGCAGCTGAGCACCTTGGATTAGAAAGCACTGGATTTCTTACTTCTGCTACAAATTCCACTGGCTGTAAACATTCCAACGTTCTGAATATTCCTTTATATGTGGTTCAAGTTTGGGGACCATCCCCCAAGCCTACTTGGTCTGTGTTGTTGCTTATGGAGCTTCTCACTGCACTCCTACCCTCTCCGCCATCTTGTTTGTGCTCCCTGTTTTATTTCTTTTTTTCTTTATGATGTACATGAAAACACAGAGGAATACATAAATGTTTAATCAACTCAAGAGCCCAGTTTTGTAAGCCAGCCTCCTGCCCTTTAGCACACAGCCTTTCTCTTTCCAGGGTCTAGAGTTCTCAGCTGCTCTGTCTCTCCATGTCATCACCTCTGCCTCCATCTCTGTCTGGTGTCACTGCCTCTCTGGTTATGATCCCACATTCCACTCATGTTCTTCTCTCTTGATGGTCCTAGGGTCCTCTGTTCCTAAAATGTAAGATTAAGTATCCCTGCCTCCTTTTATGTTATACAACTTCTACCTTTACATTTGTGACAATCGCAATTAGTCGTGGTAACGATTATTCACTGTTGAATCAAAAGAATCTTTTCCTCCGTCTCTTTTCACCAGACCCATCTAGACAAGATAAAAACTATTCAGTGTACATTCTACCCTCCCCTCCCCCCCTCCCCGAAAACAAAGTCCATCTCGAAAACTTGTAAGCCAGCCACTTGGTCCCTTTATATCACCCCCATTTTAGCTTCCTGTCCCTATTGACCCTATGTACTGAGGAGATAGGCTTCATCCTGGATGTCTGGACTCCTTCCCTTTCAGTTGGTATTTTGAGCTACTACATCCTTAAGCAAAGGTCAACTTCATCAAATTGTACCAGTTTACAGTTGCTTCCTGTAACAAGCTTGTCTTCTAATCAAGTTCTGATCATGAAGCCATTCAAGCTAGGTCAAGTGGGTACTATCTGCAAGTTTAGGCATTCTCACACGCCTCTCCCCACTTCATATCAGCTCGATGCTTCACTGTCAGCTCTAGCCTCCAGTGGCTAGGTCAGTGTCCATAAGCTCAGGGGTTCCTTAATCTCCGTAACTATCAGATAAACCAGTCCTTCTCTTCTCTCTTTCATCTCAAGGTCAAGGAGTCTATGGAACATGGTTGAACTCAGCCCATATCTTCATTACTGACTTTCACCCACTTCCACTCACA
>NW_006409197.1:0-1048 GCF_000296735.1 Chrysochloris asiatica | reverse complement strand
ATGTTCCTTTCTAGCCTACTCAAGTGTCTATTTTACAGTTGTAGGCAAGGGACACCAATATCCACAAGACAATCAAGCATCTTAACTTTAATTTCCCCTCTTTTATCCATTCATATTTTGCCTGGATCCCTGTATCACAGAGCCTTATTGTTCCAGGGTTGAGCATACATCACTTTTCACCTCTGTCCTATTTAGCCCATGCAAACGAACCTAAGTGTTCTCCTATCTTCCTTGTTCTTCCACCTCCTCCCCCTTTTTGTGTATTGCCCTCCCCTTCCTTGTGTATTGCCCTTCCCATCGCATGAGCTATGGTGTGACTAATATCTAATATCCCCTAACCTGTGCCTTACTCTCCCATCCTTCTCACTCCTTGTAATCATCAATGAATTTTTTTCCTTTTAGTGTGGAAATTTTGTCCTAAGCTTTTACAATAATGGCCTTATGCAATATTTGTCTTTTCGTGACTTAATTTCACTCCGCATTATGTCCTCCAGGTTCATCCAGGTTAGGAGGTATTTTGCAGCTTCATCGTTATTCTTCAAGGTATCATAGTATTCCATTGTGTGTATGTACCAGAGTTTGTTTACCCATTCTTCCACTAATGGACACTTAGACTGCTTCCATCTTTTTGCTGTTGTGCATAGTGCTGTGATAAACATTTGTGTGCATGATATCTTCTCGTGTTCTGGCTTATCGCTATAAATTGTCTTCTCAGCACTATTTTTGCCTTGCCTCAAAGATTTTGTTATTTTGTGTTTTCGTTCTCATTTGTTTCTAAGAATTAAAAAATGTTAACTTTTATTTGTTCTACTACCCAGTAGCTTTAAATAGGGTTTTACTCAGTTTCCATGTATTTGACTTTATTTCCTTCATCTTCCTATTGTTTATTTCTAATTTTATAGCATTTTGATCTGAGAAAATGTTATGTAGTATTTTGATGTTTGTGAACTTATGGAGGCTTTTTTTTGTGACCTAACCCATGGTTTATTCTGGAGACTGTTCCATATGCACTGAAAAAGAATGTGTATTGTGCTGTTGTTGGGTTAAG
>NW_006409196.1:200835-201468 GCF_000296735.1 Chrysochloris asiatica | reverse complement strand
GTATAGACTGATCTGCCAAGAAGGTAGCTCTCAGTGTATGAACATATTGGACTAGTCTGCCATGTAGCTTCCTCTCAGTATATGGACATGTTGGATTCATTTGCCATGTAGCCAGTACTCTGTATATGGACATGTTGGACTATTCTGTAATGTAGCTAGCTCTCAGTATATGCACACGTAGGGCACATTTGCCATGTAGCTAGAACTCTGATTATGGAAATGTTACACTGCTCTGCAATGTAGCTGGATTTCTGTACATGGATATTTTGGACTGATCTGCCATAAAGGTAGCTCTCTGTACGTGAACATTTTGGACTCGAGTGCTCTGTAGCTTGAACTCTGTATGTGGAAATTATGCACTACTCTGCCATGTAGCTAACACTCTGTATTTGGACAATTTGGACTCATTTGACATGTATCTCGCTCTTTGTGCATGAATATTTTTGACTGGTCTGCCATGTAGGTAGCTCTCAGTATATGGACATATTGGACACATCTGCCATATAGCTAGAACTCTGTATATCAAAATGTTGCACTACCCTGCCATGTAGCTAACTTTGTCTATATGGACATTTTGGACTCATCTGCTATGTAGGTAGCTCTCTGTACATGGATATGTTGGACTGATCTGCC
>NW_006409196.1:197444-198425 GCF_000296735.1 Chrysochloris asiatica | reverse complement strand
TCTACCATGCCATTAGCTAGCTCTCTGTATATAGATAAGTTGGACTCATATGCCATGTAGCAAATATCCTGTATATGGACATGTTGCACTACCTTGTCATGTAGCTGGCTCTCTGTATATAGACAAGTTGGACTCATCTGCCTTGTAGCTAGAACTCTGTATATGGAAATGTTGAACTACCTTCCCATGTACTAGCTCTCTGTATATGAACATTTTGGACTTGTCTGCCATGTAGCTGTCTCTCAGTATATGGATATGTTGGACTCACCTGCCGTATAGCAAGTACCCTGTATAAGGACATTTGCACTACTCTGCCATGAATCTAGTTCCCTGTATATAGATATGTTGGACTCATCTGCCTTGTAGCTAGAACCCTATATATGGAAATTTTGCATAACCTTGTCATGTAGCTAGCTCTCTGTATATCGACATTTTGGTCCTGTCTGCCAGGTAGCTCGCTCTCTGTACATGGATAGGATAGACTGATCTGCAAAGAAGGTAGCTCTCAGTATATGAACATATTTGACTACTCTGCCATGTAGGTAGCTTTCAGTATATGGACATGTTGGATTCATCTGCCACGTAACTAGTATCCTGTATATGGACATGTTGGACTACTCTGTCATGCAGCTAGCTCTCAGTATATGGACATGTTGGACACATCTGCCATGTAGCCAGAACTCTATTTATGGAAATCCTGTATTACCCTGCCATATAGCTAAATTTCTGTACATGAACATATTGGACTTGCCTGCCATGTAGGTAGCTCTCAGTATATGGACATGTTGGACACATCTGCCATGTAGCCAGAACTCTATTTATGGAAATCCTGCATTAACCTGCCATATAGCTAAATTTCTGTACATGACCTTATTGGACTTGTCTGCCATGTAGGTAGCTCTCAGTATATGGACATGTTGGACTCATTTGCCATGTAGCTAGTACCCTGTATATGGACATGTTGCACTACTCTGCCATATA
>NW_006409196.1:189928-195429 GCF_000296735.1 Chrysochloris asiatica | reverse complement strand
TCAGTATATGGTCATGTTGAAATCACCTGCCATGTAGCTAATACCCTGTATATGGACATGTTGAACTACTCTGCCATTTAGCTATCTCTCTGTATATGGACATTTTGGACTAGTCTACAATGTAGCTAGCTCTCTGTATATAGACAAGTTGGACTCATTTGCCTTGTAGCTAGAACACTGTATATTGAAATGTTACACAACCCTGCCATTTAGCTAGGTCTCTATATGGACCATTTGGACTCGTTTTCCATGTACCTAGCTCTCTGTACATGGATATGTTGGACTGATCTGCCAAGTGGGTAGCTCTCTGAATATGAACAAGTTGGACCACTCTGCCATGTAACTAGCTTTCAACATGGGGACTTGTTGGACTCATCTGCCTTCTGGCTAGAACCCTGTATATGGATATATTGGACTACTCTGCCATGTAGCTAGTTCTCAGTATATGGACAAGTTGGACTCATCTGCAATGTAACTAGTACCCTGTATATAGACATGTTGAACTACTCTGCCATGTAGCTAGCTCTCTGGAAATGAACACTTTGGAGTCATCTGCCAGGTATCTTGACCTCTGTATATGGAAATGATGCACTACTCTGCCATGTAGCTACTCTCTCTATATGGACATTTTGGACTCATCCTAAATCTAGCTAGCGTTCTGTGCATGGATATTTTGGAATGATCTGTCATGTAGGTAGATCTCAGTATATGGACACGTTAGACACATTTGCCATGTAGCTTGAACTTTTTATATGGAAATGTTGCACTACCCTGCCATGTAGCTAGCTCTTTATATGAACATATTGGACTTGTCTGCGATTTATCTAGCTCTCAGTATATGGACATATTGGACTCATCTGCCATGTAGCTAGGACCCTGAATATGGACACGTGGCACTACTCTGCCATGTAGCTAGCTCTCAATATATGAACACCTTGGGCTCATCATTCATGTAGCTTGAACTCTGTACATGGAAATCATGCACTACTCTGCCATGTAGCAAGGTCACTGGAAATAGACAAGTGGGACTCATATGAATTGTAATTAGGTCACTGTAAATAGACAAGTGGGACTCATATGCCTTATAGCTAGTACCCTGTGTATGGACATGTTTAAAGACTCTGCCCTGTAGTTAGCTCTCAGTATTTGGACACATTGGACACATCTGCCATGTAGCTAGAACTCTATATATGGAAATGATGCACTAGTCTGCCATGTAGCTAGCTTTATGTATATGTAAATTTTGGACTCATATGACATGTAGCTAGCTTTCTGTACATGGATATGTTGGATTGATCTGCCAAGAAAGTATCCCTCTATATATGAACATATTGGACTTGTCTGCCATGTGGTTAGCTCTCAGTTTATGGACACGTTGAACATATCTGCCATGTAGCTAGATCTCTGTATATGGATGTTTTGGACTGATCTGCCATCTTGGTAGCTCTCAGCATATGGACAGGGTAGACACATCTACCATGTAGTTAGAAAGCTGTATATGGAAATGTTGCTCTGCACTGCCATGCATCTAGTTTTCTGTATATAGAGAAGTTGGACTCATATGGCTTTTAGCTAGAACTCTGTATATGAAAATGTTGCACTACCCTGCCATGTAGCCAGCTTTCTGTATATGGACACTTTGTACTCATCTGCCATGTAGCTAGCTCTCTGTAAATGGATATGTTGAACTGATCTGCAAGCATGTAGCTCTCTGTATATGATCATATTGGACTTGTTTGCCATGGACATGTTGGGAAAATCTACCATGCAGCTAGAACATAGTATCTGGAAATGTTGCACTACAATGCCATGTAGTTAGCTGTCTGTATATAGATAAGTTGGACTCAACTGCCTTCTAGCAAGAACTCTGTATATGGAAAAGTTGCACTACCCTGCTATGTGGCTAGCTCTCTGTATATGGACATTTTGCACTCATCTGCCATATAGCTAGCTATCTGTACATGGATATGTTGGACTGACCTGCCAAGTAGGTAGCTCTCTGTATTTGAACATATTGGACATGTCTGGCCTCTAGGTGACTCTCAGTATATGGAAACTTTGGAAACAACTGCCATATACCTACTACCCTGAATATGGACACGTTGGACTACTCTGTCATGTAGCTAGTTCCCTGTATATGGACATTTTGGATTTGTATGCCATGTAGCTAACTCTCTGTACATGGATATGTTGGTCTGATCGGCCAAGTAGTTAGCTGTCTTTATATGAACATATTCGACTTGTCTGCCATGTGGCTAGCTCTCAGTTTATGGACATGTTGGACATATCTGCCATGTAGCTACAACTCTGTATATGGAAAAACTGCACTTCCCTGCCATGTAGCTAGCTCTCTATATAAACACAAGTTGGATTAATCTGGCTTGTAGATAGAACTCTTTATACAGCAATGTTGCATTACCCTGCCATGTAGGTAGCTTTCTGTATATGGACATTTTGGACTCGTCTGCCATGTTGCTAGCTCTCTATACATGGATGTTTTGGACTGATATGCCATCTTCGTATCTCTCAGTATAGGGACAGGGTGGACACATCTACCATGTAGCTAGAACTCTGTATATGGAAATGTTGCTCTACACAGCCATGCATCTAGTTCTCTGTATATAGACAAGTTGGACTCCTCTGTCTTGTAGCTAGAACACTGTATATGGAAATGTTGCACTACTCTGCTTTGGACACAGCTTTCTGTATATGGACATTTTTATTCATCTGCCATGAAGCTAGCTCTCTGTAGATGGAAATGTTGGACTGATCTGCCAAGTAAGTAGCTCTCTTTATATGAACATATTGGATTTGTCTGCCCTGTAGTTGGCTCTCAGTATATGGACACGTTGGACATATCTCCCATGTAGCTACTACCTTGAATATGTACATGTTGGACTATTCTGCCATGTACCTAGCTCTCAATATATGAACATATTGGACACATCTGCTATGTAGCTAGAACTCTGTATATGGAAATGATTCTCTACACTGCATGTAGCTAGCTCTCTTTCTATATATGAACATTTTGGACTTGTCTGCCTTGTAGCTAGCTCTCAGGTTATGGACACGTTGTATACATCTGCCATGTAGCTACAATTCTGTATATGGAAATGTGGCACTACTCTGCCATGTAGCTTGCTCTCTGTATATACAAAAGTTGGATTAATCTGCCTTGTAGATAGTACTCTGATATAGAAATGTTGCACTACCCTGCCATGTAGCAAGCTCTCTGTATATGGACATTTTGGACTCGTCTGCCATGTAGGTAGCTCTCAGTATTTGGACAGGTTGAACACATATACCATGTAGCTAGAACTCTGTATATGGAAATGTTGCTCTACACTGCCATGTATCTAGCTCTCTGTATATAGACAAGTTGGACTCTTCTGCATTTAGCTAGAACTCTGTATATGGAAATGTTGCACTACCCTGCCATGTAGCTAACTTTCTGTATATGGACATTTTGTACTCGTCTGCCATGTAGCTAGCGCTCTATAAATTGATATGTTGGACTGATCTGACAAGAATGTAGCTCTCTGTATATGAACATATTGGACTTTTTTTGCCATGTAGCAAGCTCTCAGTACATGGACACGTTGGGCAAATCTGCCATGTAGCTAGAACTCAGTATATGGAAATGTTGCACTACAATGGCATGTAGGTAGCTCTATGTAAATAGACAAGTTGGACTCATCTGCCTTCTAGCAAGAACTCTACATGGATATGTTGGACTGACCTGCCAAGTAAGTTGCTCTCTGTATACGAACATATTGGACTTGTCTGCCCTGTAGGTGACTCTCACTATATGGAAACTTTGGACACATCTGCCATGTAGCTACTACCCTGAATATGGACACGTTGGACTACTCTGACATCTAGATAGCTCTCTGTATATGAACATTTTGGACTCGTCTGCCAGTTAGCTAGCTCTCTGTATATGGATATGTTGGACTGATCTGCCAAGTAGGTAGCTCTCTGTATATGAACATATTGGACTGTTCTGTCATGCAGGTGACTTTCAGTTTATGGACAAGTTAGACACATCTACCATGTATGTAGTACCCTAAATATGATCATGCTGGACTGCTCAGTCATGTATCTAGCTCTCTGTATATGGACATGTTGGACACATCTGTCCTGAAGCTAGAACTCTGTATATGAAAATGTTGCACTACCCTGCAATATAGCCAGCTTTCTGTATATGGACATTTTGGACTAATCTGCAATGTAGCTGGCTCTCTGTATATGGATATGTTGTACGGATCAGCCAATTAGGTAGCTCTCTGTATATGAACATATTGGACTTGTCTGCCCGGTGTTTGGCTCTCAGTATATGGACACATTGGACACATCTGCCATGTAGCTACAACCCTGAATATGGACATGTTGGACTACTCTGTCATGTAGCTAACTCTCATTATATGCACACGTCGGACACATCTGCCATGTTGCTAGAACCCTTTATATGGAAATGCTGCACTTCTCTGCCATGTAGCCAGCTCTCTGTATACAGACAAGTTGGACTCATCTGCCTTGTGACTAGAACTCTGTATACGGAAATGTTCCACTACCCTGTCACGTGGCTAGATCTCTGTATATGAATATTTTAGAGTCGTCTGCCATCAAGCTAGCTCTCTGTTCATGGATAGTTTGGACAGATCTGCCAAGTAGATAGCTCTCGGTATATGAACATATTGGACATGTCTGCCATGCAGGGTGCTCTCAGTATATGGACAAGTTGGACACATCTGACATGTAGGTAGAACCCTGAATGTGGACATGTTGGATTGCTCAGTCGTGTAGCTAGCTCTCAGTATAAGGACATGTTGGACACATCTGCCATGTAGCTAGATCTCTGTATATGGAAATGTTGCACTACTCTGCCATGTAGGTAGCTCTCTGTATATAGCCAAGTTGTACTCATCTGCGTTGTGACTAGAACTCTGTATATGGAAACATTGCACTACGCTACCATGTGGTTAGCTCTCTGTATATGGACATTTTGGACATGTATGCCATATATTTAGTTCTCTGTACATGGATATGTTGGAATGATCTGCCAAGAAGATAGCCCTCTATATATGAAGATATTGGACTTGTCTGTCATGTGGCTAGCTCTCAGTTTATGGACACGTTGGACATATCTGCCATGTACTACAACTCTGTATATGAAAATGCTGCACTTCCCTGCCAGGTAGCAGGCTCTCTGTATATACACAAGTTGGATTAATCTGCCTTGTAGATAGAACTCTTTATATAGAAATGTTGAAGAATCCTGCCATGAAGGTAGCTCTTGTATATGGACATTTTGGACTTGTGTGCCATGTAGCTAGCTCTCTATACATGGATGTTTTGGACTGATCTGCCATCTTGGTAGCTCTCTGTATATGGACCGGGTGGACACATCTACCATGTAGCTAGAACTCTGTATATGGAAATGTTGCTCTACACTGCCCTGCTTCTAGTTCTCTGTATATAGAGAAGTTGGACTCATCTGC
>NW_006409196.1:187196-189389 GCF_000296735.1 Chrysochloris asiatica | reverse complement strand
CTCGTCTGCCATGTAGCTAGCTCTCTGTACATGGATATGTTGGACTGATCTGCCAAGTAGGTAGCTCTCTGTATATGAACAAATTGGACTGGTCTGCTATGTAGGTGTCTCTTAGTTTATGGACAAGTTAGACACATCTGCCATGTAAGTAATACCCTAAATATGATCATGTTGGACTGCTCAGTCATGTAGCTAACTCTCTGTATATGGACACATTGGACACATCTGTCATGAAGCTAGAACTCTATATATGGAAATGATGCACTACCTTGCCATGTAGCCAGCCTTCTGTATATGGACATTTTAGACTCATCTGCAATGTAGCTAGCTGTCTGTACATGGATATGTTGGACTGATCAGCCAAAAAGTTAGCTCTCTGTATATGAACATATTGGACTTGTCTGATCTGTAGGTGGCTCTTAGTATATGGACACATTGGACACATCTGCCATGTAACTACAACCCTGAATATGGACATGTTGGACTACTCTGCCATGTAGCTAACTCTCAGTATATGGACAGGTTGGACACATCTGCCATGTAGATAGAACACTTTATATGAAAATGCTGCACTCCGCTGCCATGTAGCCAGATCTCTGTATACAGAAAAGTTGGACTCATCTGCCTTGTGACTAGACCTCTGTATATGGAAATTTTCCACTACCCTTCCACCTGGCTAGATTTCTGTATATGGACATTTTAGACTCATCTGCCATCTAGCTAGCTCTCTGTACATGGATATGATGGACTGATCTATCAAGTAGATAGCTCTCTGTATATGAACATATTGGACATGTCTGCCATGCAGGTAGCTCTCAGCATATGGACAAGTTGGACACATCTGACATGTAGGTAGAACCCTGAATATGGACACGTTGTACTTCTCAGTCATGAAGCTAGGTCTCCATATAAGGACACCTTGGACACATCTGCCATGTAGCTAGATCTCTATATATGGAAATATTGCACTACTCTGCCACGTAGCTATCTTTCTGTATATAGACAAGTTGTACTCATCTGCCTTGTTACTAGAACTCTGTATATGGAAATGTTGCACTACCCTGCTATGTGGCTAGCTCTCTGTATATTGACATTTTGGACTTGTAAGCCATATAGCTAGCTCTCTGTATATGGATATGTTGGATTGACCTGCCAAGAAGGCAGCCCTCTATATATGAACATATTGGACTTGTCTGCCATGTGGCTAGCTCTCAGTTTATGGATACGTTGGACTTATCTGCCATGTAACTCCAACTCTGTACATGGAAATGCTGCACTTCCCTGCCATGTAGCTAGCTCTCTGTATATACACAAGTTGGATTAATCTTCCTTGAAGATAGAACTCTTTATATAGAAATGTTACAGAACCCTGCCATGTAGGTAATTCTCTGTATATGGACATTTTGGACTCTTCTGCCATGTAGGTAGGTCTCTATACATGGATGTTTTGGACTGATCTGCCATCTTGGTAGCTCTCAGTATATGGACAGGGTTGACACAACTACCATATAGCTAGAACTCTGTATATGGAAATTTTGCTCAACACTGCCATGCATCTAGTTCTCTGTATACAGAGAAGTTGGACTCGTCTGCCTTGTAGCTAAAACTCTGTATATGGAAATGTTGCACTACCCTGCCATGTTCCCAGCTTTCTGTATATGGAAATTGTTTATTCGTCTGCCGTGTAGCTTGGTCTCTGTACATGGATATGTTGGACTGCTCTGCCAATTAGTTAGCACTCCTTATATGAACATATTGGATTTGTCTGCCCTGTAGTTGGCTCTCAGTATATGGAAACCTTGGACACATCTGCCATGTAGCTACTACCCTGAATATGGACATGTAGGACTACCCTGCCATGTACCTAGCTCTCAGTATATGGACACGTTGGACACCTCTACTATGCTGTTGGAACTCTGTATATGGAAATGTTGCACTTCTCTGACATATAGTTACTCCTCTGTATATAGAGAAGATGGACTCATATGCCTTGTGACTAGAACTCTGTATATGGAAACGTTGCACTACCCTGCCATTATGCTAGCTCTCTGTATATGGACATTTTGGACTCGTCTGCCATGTAGCTAGCTCTCTGTATATGGATAAGTTGGACTGATCTGCCAAGAAGGTAGGCCTCTATATATGAAAATGTTGGACTTGTCTGCCAAGTGGCTAGCTCTCAGTTTATGGACA
>NW_006409196.1:180915-186920 GCF_000296735.1 Chrysochloris asiatica | reverse complement strand
CTCTCTTTATATGGACATTTTGGACTCCTCTGCCATGTAGTTAGCTCTCTGAAAATGGATGTTTTGGACTGATCTGCCATCTTGGTAGCTCTCAGTATATGCACAGGGTGGACACATCTACCATGTAGCTTGAATTCTGTATATGGAAATGTTTCACTACCCTTCCATGTGGCTAGCTCTCAGTATATGGACATTTTGGACTCGTCTGCCATGTAGCTTGCTCTCTATACATGGATATGTTGGACTGATTTGCCAAGAAGTTAGACCTCTGTATATAAACATATTGGTCTTGTCTGCCAAGTGGCTAGCTCTCAGTTTATGGACACGTTGGATATATCTGCCAAGTAGCTCCAATTCTGTATATGGAAATGCTGCACTTCCCTGCCATGTAGTTAGCTCTCTGTATATACACAATTTGGAATAATCTGCCTTGTAGATACAACTCTTTATATAAAAATATTGCAGTAGACTGCCATGTAGGTAGCTCTCTGTGTATGGATATTTTGGACTCGTCTGCCAATTAGCTAGCTCTCTGAACATGGATGTTTGGACTGATCTGCCATCTTGGTAGCTCTCAGTATATGCACAGGGTGGACACATCTACAATGTAGGTAGAACTCTGTATATGGAAATGTTGCTCTACATTGCCATGCATCTTGTCCTCTGTATATAGAGAAGTTGGACTCATCTACCTTGTAGCTAGAACTCTGTATATGGAAATGTTACACTACCCTGCCACGTACACAGCACTCTGTATATGGACATTTTTTATTCGTCTGCCATGAAGCTAGCTCTCTGTACATGGATATGTTGCACTGATCTGCCAAGTAGGTAGCACCCTTTATATGAACATATTGGATTTGTCTGCCCTGTAGTTGGCTCTCAGTACATGGAAACGTTGTACACATCTGCCATGTAGCTACTACCCTGAATATGGACATGTTGGACTATGCTGCCATGTACCTAGCTCTCAGTATATGGACACGTTGGAGACATTTGCCACGTAGCTAGAACTCTGTATATGGAAATGTTGCTCTACACTGCCATGTATCTATCTTTCTGTATATAGACAAGTTGTACTCATCTGCCTTGTTACTAGAACTCTATATGGAAATGTTGCAATACCCTGCCATGTGGCTATCTCTCTGTATATGGACATTTTGGACTTATAAGCCATATAGCTAGCTCTCTGTACATGGATATGTTGGATTGATCAGCCAAGTGGGCAGCCCTCTATATATGAACATATGGGACATGTCTGCCATGCAGGTGGCTCTCAGTATATGGACAAGTTGGATACATCTGACATGTAGGTAGTACCCTGAATGTGGACATTTTGGACTGCTCAGTCATGTAGCTAGCTCTCAGTAAAAGGACACGTTGGACACATCTGCCATTTAGCTAGATCTCTGTATATGGAAATGTTGCACTACTCTGCCATGTAGCTAGCTCTCTGTATATAGACAAGTTGTACCCATCTGCTTGTGACTAGAACTCTGTATATGGAAATGTTTCCCTACCCTGCCATGTGGCTAGCTCTCAGTATATAGACATTTTGGACTCATCTGCTATGTAGCTAGCTCGCTATACATGGATGTTTTGGACTGATCTGCATCTTGGTTGCTCTCAGTATATGGACAGGGTGGACACATCTACCATGTAGCTAGAACTCTGTATATGGAAATGTTGCATCTAGTTCTCTGTATATAGAGAAGTTGGACTCATCTGCCTTGTAGCTAGAACTCTGTATATGGAAATGTTACACTACCCTGCCATGTACCCAGCTTTCTGTATATGAACATTATTTATTCGTCTGGCATGTAGCTAAATCTCTGTACATGGATATGTTGCACTGATCTGCCAAGTAGATGATAGCTCCCTGTATATGAACATATTGGACATGTCTGACATGCAGGTGGCTCTCAGTATATGGACAATTTGGACACATCTGACATGTAGTTAGAACCCTGAATGTGGACATGTTAGACTGCTCAGTCATGTAGCTAGCTCTCAGTTTAAGTACACGTTGGACACATCTGCCATGTAGCTAGATCTCTGTATATGGAAATGTTGCACTACTCTGCCATGTAGCTAGCTCTCTCTATATAAACAAGTTGTACTCTATATAAACAAGCTAGCTCTCAGTAAAAGGACACGTTGGACACATCTGCCATTTAGCTAGATCTCTGTATATGGAAATGTTGCACTACTCTGCCATGTAGCTAGCTCTCTGTATATAGACAAGTTGTACCCATCTGCTTGTGACTAGAACTCTGTATACGGAAATGTTGCACTACCCTGAAATGTGGCTAGCTCTCTTTATATGGACATTTTGGACTTGTCTGCCATGTCGCTTACTCTCTCTACATGGATATGTTGGACTGATCTACCAAGTAGTTCGCTCTCTGTAAATGAACATATTGGACATGTCTGCCATGCAGGTGGCTCTCAGTACATGGACAAGTTGGATACATCTGACATGTAGGTAGTACCCTGAATATGGACATGTTGGACTACTCTGCCATGGACCTAGCTCTCAGTATATGGCACGTTGGATACATCTGCCATGTAGCTAGAACTCTGTATATGGAATTGTTGCTCTACACTGCCATGTAGCCAGCTCTCTCTATATATGAACATATTGGATTTTTGTGCCGTGTAGCTAGCTCTCAGGTTATGGACACGTTGGACACATCTGCCATGTAGCTAGATCTCTGTATATGGAAATGCTGCACTACTCTGACATGTAGCTAGTTCTCTATATATAGAGAAGTTGGACTCATCTGTCTTATGACTAGAACTCTGTATATGGAAATGTTGCACTACCCTGTCATTATGATAGCTCTCTGTATATGGACATTTTGGAGTCATATGCCATATAGCTAGCTCTCTGTACATGGATATGTTGGACTGATCTGCCAAGAAGTTAGCCCTCTATATATGAACATATTAGACTTGTATGCATTGTGGCTAGCTCTCTGTTTATGGACACGATGGACATATCTGTCATGTAGCTCCAACTCTGTATATGGAAATGCTGCACTTCCCTGCCATGTAGCTAGCTCTCTGTATATACACAAGTTGGATTAATCTGCCTTGTAGATAGAACTCTTTATATAGAAATGTTGCAGTATCCTGCCATGTATGTAGCTCTCTGTATAGGGACATTTTGGACTCGTCTTCCATATAGTTAGCTCTCTATACATAAATGTTTTGGACAGATCTGCCATCTTGTTAGCTCACAGGATATGGACCAGGTGGACACATCTACCATGTAGCTAGAACTCTGTATATGGAAATGTTGCTCTACACTGCCGTGCATCTAGTTCTCTGTATATAGAGAAGTTGGACTCATCTGCCTTTTAGCTAGAACTCTGTATATGGAAATGTTGCACTACCCTGCCATTTACCCACCTTTCTGTATACAGATATTTTTATTTCGCCTGCCATGTAGCTAGCTCTCTGTACATGGATTTGTTGGACTGCTCTGTCAAGTGGATAGCACACTTTATATGAACATATTGTATTTGTCTGCCCTATAGTTGACTGTCAGTATATGGAAACGTTGGACAAATTTTCCATGTAGCTATTACCCTGAATATGGACATGTTGGACTACTCTGCCATGTACCTAACTCTCAGTATTTGGACACTTTGGACACATCTGCCATGTTGCTAGATCTCTGTATATGGATTGTTGCACTACTCTGACATGTAGGGAGTTCTCTGTATATAGAGAAGTTGGACTCATCTGTCTTGTGACTAGAACTCTGTATATGGAAATGTTGCACTATACTGCCCTTATGCTAGCTGTCTGTATATGGCCTTTTTGGACTCGTCTGCCATGTAGCTAGCTCTCTATACATGGATGTTTTGGACTGATCTGCCATCTTGGTAGCTCTCAGGATATGGACAGGGTGGACACATCGACCATGTGTCTAGAATTCTGTTTATGGTAATGTTGCTCTACTCTGCCATGCATCTAGTTCTCTGTATATAGATAACTTGGACTCATCTGCCTTGTAGCTAGAACTCTGTATATGGAAATGTTATACTACCCTGCCATGTACCCAGCTTTCTGTATATGGACATTTTTTATTCATCTACCATGAAGCTAGCTCTCTGTACATGGATATGTTGCACTGATCTGCCAAGTATTTAGCACTCTTTATATGAAAGTATTGGATTTGTCTGCCCGGTAGTTGCCTCTCAGTATATGAAAACGTTGGAAACATCTGCCATGTAGCTACTACCCTGAATATGGACATGTTGGACTACTCTGCCATGGACCTAGCTCTCAGTATATGGCATGTTGGATACATCTGCCATGTAGCTAGAACTCTGTATATGGAATTGTTACCCTACCCTGCCATGTACCCAGCTTTCTGTATATGGACATTTTTTATTCATCTGCCATGTAGCTAAATCTCTGTACATGGATATGTTGCACTGATCTGCCAAGTAGATAGCTCCCTCTATATGAACATATTGGACATGTCTGACATGCAGGTGGCTCTCAGTATATGGACAAGTTTGGCACATCTGACATGTAGGTAGAACCCTGAATGTGGACATGTTGGATTGCTCAGTCATGTAGCTAGCTCTCAGTATAAGGACACGTTGGACACATCTGCAATGATTTCAAAGTATTAACTAACTTATAAGGACAGTTGAAAGATACACACAATTCAACAAGGAAAACATTTTCATATGCAGGAATGAAACCTAAGCTTGTCTTACACTAATGAGACCGTTTCTCTAAGGGCATCATGATTTAAGAAACTATTTTCTTTCTGTAATTGCAGGATAGAAATACTAACATGTTACAGTGTTTTCCTGTCCAAAGAATCTTTTAGGCCTGTCAGAAAATATGTGTTAGCCAGTTTCTTCATGGCAACATCATTCTATCAGTTGCAAGGTTCCTGGCTCTTTCAAAAGACCAATTCATAGGCTTTTTGTACCAAAGCAGGATTTTATTTTCACACAAAGGAATTGATTCCTAAATTGAAATTAGGGTCCTTTTTGGATGGAAGGCGAACAATGTGAAATGTGCTGTCCGGCAGGAATCTACAATGTCTTTTGTTTGCCTTATAGGACTCTTTACTCTTTTAATAAAACACTTTCCTAGCATCTGATTTCAAAGAATTAACTAACTTATAAGGAGAGTTGAAAGATACACACGATTCAACAAGGAAAGCATTTTCATAAAGAGGAATGAAACCTAAGCTTATCTTACACCAATGAGACTGTTTCTCTAAGGGTATTATGATTTAAGAACCTATTTTCTTTCTGTAATGGCAGGATAGAAATAGTAACATGTTACAGTGTTTTGCTGTTCAAAGAAGCTTTTAGCCGTGTCAGGAACTATGTGTTAGCCAGTTTCTTCATGGCAATATCATTCTATCAGTTACAAGGTTCCTGGCTCTTTCAAAAGTCCAATTCATAGGCTTTTCGTACCAAGCAGGTTTTCAGTTTCACACAAAGGAATTGATTCCTAAATTGAAATTAGGGTTCTTCTTAGATGGAAATCAAACAATGTAAAATGTGCTGTTCGGCAGGAATCTACAAACAATGTCTTTTGCTTGCCTTGTAGGACTCTTTACTCTCTGAATAAACCACTTTCCTAGCATCTGATTTCAAAGTATTAACTAACTTATAAGGACAGTTGAAAGGTACACACGATTCAACAAGGAAAGCATTTTCATATACAGGACTAAAACCTAAGCTGTCTTACACCAATGAGACCGTTTCTCTAAGGGCATCATGATTTAAGAAACTATTTTCTTTCTGTAATGGCAGGATAGAAATACTAACATGTTACAGTGTTTTCCTGTCCAAAGAAGTTTTAGCCGTGTCAGAAACTATGTGTTAGCCAGTTTCTTCATGGCAACATCATTCTATCAGTTACAAGGTTCCTGGCTCTTTCAAAAGACCACTTCATAGGCTTTTCGTACCAAGCAGGATTTCATTTTCACACAAAGGAATTGATTCCTAAATTGAAATTAG
>NW_006409196.1:177354-180595 GCF_000296735.1 Chrysochloris asiatica | reverse complement strand
GTCCTTTTTGGATGGAAGGCGAACAATGTGAACTGTGCTGTTCGGCAGGAATCTACAAACAATGTCTTTTGCTTGCCTTATAGGACTCTTTAATATTTGAATAAAACACTTTCCTAGCATCTGATTTCAAAGAATTAACTAACTTATAAGGACAGTTGAAAGATCACACGATCCAACAAGGAAAGCATTTTCATAAAGAGGAATGAAACCTAAGCTTGTCTTACACCAATGAGACCATTTCTCTAAGGGCATCACGATTTAAGAAACTATTTTCTTTATGTAATGGCAGGATAGAAATAATAACATGTTACAGTGTTTTGCTGTCCAAGGAAGCTTTTAGCCAAGTCAGAAAATATTTGTTAGCCAGTTTCTTCCTGGCAACATCATTCTATCAGTTACAAGGTTCCTGGCACTTTCAAAAGACCACTTCATAGGCTTTTTGTACCAAGCAGGTTTTTATTTTCACACAAAGGAATTGATTCCTAAATTGAAATTAGTGTCCTTTTTGGATGGAAGGCGAACAATGTGAAATGAGCTGTCCGGTAGGAATCTACAAACAATGTCTTTTGCTTACCTTATAGGACTTTTTACTCTTTGAATAAAACACTTTCCTAGCATCTGATTTCAAAGTATTAACTAACTTATAAGGAAAGTTGAAAGATACACATGATTAAACAAGGAAGCATTATCATATACAGGAATGAAACCTAAGCTTGTCTTACACTAATGTGACCGTTTCTCTAAGGGCATAATGATTTAGGAACCTATTTTCTTTCTGTAATGGCAGGATATAAATAGTAACATGTTACAGTGTTTTGCTGTCCAAAGAAGCTTTTAGCCGTGTCAGAAACTATGTGTTACCCAGTTTCTTCATGGCAACATCATTCCTTCAGTTACAAGGTTCCTGGCTCTTTCAAAAGACCACTTGATAGGATTTTCATACCAACCGAGTTTTCAGACAAGTAAAATACCTTCATATACGCAGAGCTGTCTACATGTCAGGGGAGTGCAACATTTCCACATACAGAGTTCTAGCTACATGACAGATGTGTCCAACGTCTCCATATACTGAGAGCTAGTTACATGGAATAGTAGTCCAATATGTCCATATACAGGATCCTAGCTACATAGCCGATGAGTCCATCATGTCCATATACTGAGAGCTAGCTACATGGCAGACAAGTCTAATATTTTTATATACAAAGAGTTATCTACTTTGCAGATCATTCCAACATATCCAAGCACAGATAGCTAGCTACATGTCAGACGAGTCAAAAATGTCCATTTACAGAGAGCTAGTTACATGGCAGAGTAGTACATCGTTTCCATATACAGAGTTCTAGCTCCATTGAAGATGAGTTCAACATGTCCATATACTGAGAGCTAGCTGCATGGCAGACAAATCCAGTATGTTCATACACAGAGTACTAGCTACATGGCCGTGTAGTGCAACATTTCGATATACAGAGTTCTAGGTACATTGCAAATAATTCCAATGTGTTCATACACAGAGAAGTAGCTACATGTCATATCAGCCCAACATATCTATGTACAGAGAGCTAGCTACATGTCAGACGAGATCAAAATGTCCATATACAGAGAGAGAGCTACATGGCAGACTAGTGCATTATTTCCATAAACAGATTTCTAGCTACATGACAGATGAGTCCAACATGTCCATATACTGAGAGCGAGCTACATGGAAGACATGTCCAATATCTTCATATACAGAGATCTAGCTACATGACAAATCAGTCCAACATATGCGTGTACAGAGAGCTAGATATATTTCAGACAAGTCAAAAATGGCCATATACAGAGATCTAGCTACATGGCAGAGTTGTGCATCATTTCCATATACAGAGTTCTAGCCACATGGCAGAGGACTCCAACATGTCCATATACTGAGAGCTAGCTACATGGCAGACAAATCCATTATGTTCATATACAGAAAGCAATGTACTTGGCAGATCAATCCAACATATCCATGTACAGAGTTCTAGCTACATGGCAGATGTGTCCAACGTGTCCATATACTGAGAGCTAGCTACATGGAAGAGTAATCCAACATGTCCATATACAGAGAGCTAGCTACATGGCAGAGTAGTGCAACATTTCCATATACATAGTTGTAGCTACATGACAGATGTGTCCAAAGGGTCATATACTGAGAGTCACCTATATGGCAGACAAATCCAATATGTCCATGTACAGAGAGCTATATGCATGGAATACGAGTCCAAAATGTCCATATACAGAGAGCTAGCTACATGGCAGAGTAGTGCATCATTTCCATATACAGAGTTCTAGCTACATGGCAGATGAGTCCAACATGTCCATATACTGAGAGTTAGCTACATGGCAGATTAGTCCAACATGTCCATATTCAGGGTACTAGTTCCATGGGAGATATGTCCAACTTGTCCATATACTGAGAGCCACCTACATGATATATAAGAAAAAAATGTTCATATAAAGAGAGCTACCTACTTGGCAGATCAGTCCAACATATCCATATACAGAGAGCTAGCTACATGTCAGACGAGTCCAAAATGTCCATATAGAGAGAGTTATCTACATGGAAGAGTAGTGCTTCATATCTATATACAGAGTTCTAGCTACAGGGCAGATTTGTCCAACGTTTCCATATACTGAGAGCTAGCTACATGGTCGACAAGTCCAATATGTTCATATACAGAGTGCTACCTACTTGACAGATCAGTCCAACATATCCATGTATAGAGTTCTAACTATATGGCAAATGTGTCCAACATGTCTATATACTGGGAGCTACCTGCATGGCAGATCAGTCCAATATATCCATGCACAGAAAGCAAGCCACATGTCAGACGAATCCAAAATTTCCATATACAGAGAGCTAGATACAAGGCAGATTAGTGCATCCTTACCATATACAGAGTTCTAGCTACATGGCAGATGAGTCCAACATGTCCGTATACTGAGAACAAGCTACTTGGCAGGCAAGTCCAATACGTTCATATACAGAGAGCTAGCTACGTGGCAGAGTAGTGCAACATTTCCATATACAGAGTTCTAGCTACAGGGCAGATGTGTCTCACCTTGGACACATCTGGACACATCCAAGCTACACTGCCATGTAGCTAGATGGCACACATCCAAGGTATATGGACACCTTGCACACATCTGCCATGTAGCTAGATCTCTGTATATGGAAATGTTGCACTACCCTGCCATGTAGCCAGCTTTCTGTATATGGATA
>NW_006409196.1:167756-175479 GCF_000296735.1 Chrysochloris asiatica | reverse complement strand
GAAATCTGTATATGAAAATGTTACACTACTCTGCATGTAGCTAGCTCTCTGTATATGGACATTTTGGAATGGTCTGCCATGTTGCTAGTTCTCTGTACATGGATATGTTGTAATGATCTAATAAGTAGTTCGCTCTCTGTATATGAACATATTGGACTTGTCTGCCATATATTTCGCTCTCTGTACATGTATATGTTGGACTGATCTGTCAAGTAGGTAGCTCTCTGTATATGGACATTTTGAACTCATCTGCCATGTAGCTAGCTTTCTGTACATGGCTATCTTAGACTGATCTGCCAAGTAGGTAGCACTCTGTATATGAATATATTGGACTTGTCTGCCATGCAGGTGACTGAGTATATGGATAAGTTGGACACATCTAACATGCAGGTTGTTGTTGTTGTTGTTAAGTGACGTCGAGTCGGTTTCGACCCATAGCGACCCTGTACAGGGTTTCCGATGGTGTAAATCCTTAAGGGATCTTTCTCCCGCGGAGTGGCTGGTAGTTTCAAACCGCTGACCTTAAGGTTCGCAGCCCGATTCGTAACCAATACGCTACCAGAGCTCACTGAATATGGACATGTTGAACTACTCAGTCATGTATCTAGCTCTACGTATATGGACACGTTGGACATATTTGCCATGTAGCTGGAACTCTGTATATGGAAATGTTGCTCTATACTGCCGTATCTAGCTCTCTGTATATACACAAGTTGGACTCATCTGCCTTGTAGCTAGAACTCTGTATATGGAAATGTTGCACTATCCTGTCATGTAGCCAACTTTCTGTATATGGACACTTTGGACTCGTCTGCCATGTAGCTAGCTCTCTGTAAATGGATATGTTGGACTGATCTGCCAAGAAGGTAGCTCTCTATATATGAACTTATTGAACTTGTTTACCATGTGGCTAGCTCTCAGATTATGGACACGTTGGACATATCTGCCATGTAGCTACAACTCTGTATATGGAAATGCTGCACTTCCCTGACATGTAGCTAACTCTCTGTAAATACAAAAGTTGATTAATCTGCCTTGTAGATAGAACTCTTTATATAACAATGTTGCACTAACCTGCCATGTAGGTAACTCTCTATATATGGTCATTTTGGACTCGTCTGCCATGTAGCTAGCTCTCTTTACATGGATATTTTGGACTGATCTGCCACGTAGGTAGCTCTCAATATATGGACAGGTTGGACACATCTGTCATGTAGCTAGAAATTTGTATATGGAAATGATGCTCTACACTGCCATGTATAAAGCTCTCTGTATATAGACAATTTGGACTCATCTGCCTTGTAGCTAGAACTCTGTATATGGAAATGTTGCACTACCCTGCTTTGTAGCCAACTTTCTGTATATGGACACTTTGTACTCGTCTGCCATGGAGCTAGCTCTCTGTAAATGGATATGTTGGATTGATCTGACATGTATGTAGCACTCTGTATATGAACATATTGGACTTGTTTGCCATGTAGCGAGCTGTCAGTATAGGGACACGTTGAACAAATCTGCCATGTAGCTAGAACTCGGTATATGGAAATGTTGCACACAAGTTGGGTTAATCTGCCTTGTAGACAGAACTCTTTATATAGAAATGTTGCAGTACCCTGCCGTGTAGGTAGCTCTCTGTATAAGGACATTTTGTTCTTGTCTGCCATGAAGCAAGCTCTCTATAGATGGATATTTTGTACTGATCTGCCATCTTGGTAGCTCTCAATATATGGACAGGGTGGACTCATCTACCATGTAGCTAGAACTATGTATATGGAAATGTTGCACTACTCTTCCATGTGGCTAGCTCTCTGTATATGGACAAGATGGACTCATATGCCTTGTAGCTAGAACTCTGTACATGGAAATGTTGCACTACCCTGCCATTTGGCTAGCTTTCTCTATATGGACATTTTGTACTCGTCTGTCATATAGCCAGCTCTATGTACATGGATATGTTGGACTGATCTGCCAAGTAGGTAGCTCTCTGTATATGAATATATTGGACTTGTATGTCCTGTTAGTGGCTCTCAGTATATGGACACGTTGGATTCATCTGCCATGTAGCTACTACCCTGAATATGGACATGTTGGGCTACTCTGCCATTTAGCTAGCTCTCCGTATATGGACACGTTGGACATATCTGCCATGCAGCTAGTATTCTGTGTATGAAAATGCTGCAGTATTCTGCCATGTAGCTAGCTGTCTATATATAGTCAAGTTGGACTCATCTGCCTTGTGACTAGAACTCTGAATATGGAAATGTTCCACTTCTATGCCATGTGGCTAGCTCTCTGTATCTGGACATTTTGGATTTGTCTGCCATGTAGGTACCTCTCTGTTCATGGATATGTTGGACTGATCTCCCAAGTAGGTAGCTCTCTATATATGAACATATTGTCTGCTCTATATATGACTTGTCTGCCCTGTATGTGGCTCTCCGTATATGGACACGTTGAACACATCGGTCATGGAGCTACGACCATGAACATGAACATGTTGGCCTACTGTGACATGGAGCGAGCTCTCTGTGTATATCCATTTTGCACTCGTCTGCCATGTAGCTAGTTCTCTGTACCTGGATATGTTGGACTGATCTGCCAAGTAGATACCTCTCTGTATATGAACATATTGGACTTGTCTGCCATATAGCTAGCTCTCAGTATATGGGCACGTTGGATATATCTGTCAGGTAGCTAGAGCTCTGTATATGGAAATGTTGCACAACCCTGCCATGTAGCTAGTTCTATGTATATGGACATTTTGGTCTTGTGTGCCATATAGCTAGCTCTCTGTACATCCACACATTGGACACTTCTGCCATGTAGCTAGAACTCTGTATATGGAAATCTTGCACTAATCTGCCATGTTGTTTCTCTCTTTATATAGACAAGATGGACTCATCTGCCTTGTAGCTAGAACTCTGTGTATGGAAATGTTGCACTACCCTGCCATTGGCTAACTCTCTGTATATGGACATTTTGGACTTGAAAGCCATGTAGCTAGCTCTCTGTACATGGATATGATAGACTGATCAGACAAGTATGTAGCTCTCTGTATAGGAATATATGGGACTTTTCATCCATGTAGGTATGTCTCAGTACAGGAACACCATTGACACATCTGCCCTGTAGCTAACACTCTGTATATGGACATTTTGGAATCATCTGCAATGTAGCTAGCTCTCTGTACATGTATGCCCTGTCGGTGACTCTCTGGATATGGAAACTTTGGACACATCTGCCATGTAGCTACTACCCTGAATATGGACACGTTGGACTACTCTGCCATGTAGCTAGTTCTGTGTATATGGACATTTTGGACTCGTCTGCCATGTAGCTAGATCTCTGTATATGGCTATGTTGGACTGATCCGCCAAGTAGGTAGTACTATGTATGTGAACACATTGAATTGTCTGCCATTCAGTTGGCTTTCAGTATACGGAAAATTTGGACACACCTGCCATGTAGGTAGTACCCTGAATATGGACATGTTGGACTGCTCAGCCATGTAGCTAGCTCTCAGTATGTGGAAACCTTGCATACATCTGCCATCTATCTAGAACTCTGTATATGGAAACTTTGCACTACCCTGTCATGAAGTACGATCTCTATATATAGACAAGTTGGACTCATCTGCCTTGTAGCTAGAAATCTGTATATGAAAATGTTACACTACTCTGCATGTAGCTAGCTCTCTGTATATGGACATTTTGGAATTGTCTGCCATGTAGCTAGTTCTCTGTACATGGATATGTTGTAATGATCTACTAAGTAGTTCGCTCTCTGTATATGAACATATTGGACTTGTCTGCCATATATTTCGCTGTCTGTATATGTATATGTTGGACTGATCTGTCAAGTAGGTAGCTCTCTGTATATGGACATTTTGGACTCATCTGCCATGTAGTTAGCTTTCTGTACATGGCTATCTTAAACTGATCTGCCAAGTAGGTAGCACTCGGTATATGAACATATTGGACTTGTCTGCCATGCAGGTGACTCTGAGTATATGGACAAGTTGGACACACCTAACGTGTAGGTAGTACACTAAATAGGGACAAGTTGAACTACTCAGTTATGCATCTAGCTCTATGTATATGGACACGTTGGACACATTTGCCATGTAGCTGGAACTCTGTATATGGAAATGTTGCTCTACACTGCCATGTATCTACCTATCTGTATATACACAAGTTGAACTCATCTGCCTTGTAACTAGAACTCTGTATATGGAAATGTTGCACTAACCTGCCATGTAGCCAACTTTCTGTATATGGACACTTTGTACTCGTCTGCCATGTAGCTAGGTCTCTCTGTAAATGGATATGTTGGATTGATATGCCAAGAAGGTAGCCCTCTATATATGAACTTATTGGACTTGTTTACCATGTGGCTAGCTCTCAGATTATGGACACGTTGGACATATCTGCCATGTAGCTACAACTCTGTATATGGAAATGCTGCACTTCCCTGCCATGTAGCTGACTCTCTGTAAATACAAAAGTTGGATTAATCTGCCTTGTAGATAGAACTCTTTATATAACAATGTTGCACTAACCTGCCATGTAGGTAGCTCTCTATATATGGACATTTTGGACTCATCTGCCATGTAGCTAGCTCTCTTTACATGGATATTTTGCGCTGATCTGCCATGTAGGTAGCTCTCAATATTTGGACAGGTTGGACATATCTATCATGTAGCTAGAAATTTGTATATGGAAATGATGCTCTACACTGCCATGTATCTAGCTCTCTGTATAAAGACAATTTGGACTCATCTGCCTTGTAGCTAGAACTCTGTATATGGAAATTATGCACTACCCTGCTTTGTAGCCAGCTTTCTGTATATGGACACTTTGTACTCGTCTACCATGGAACTAGCTCTCTGTAAATGGATATGTTGGATTGATCTGACAAGTATGTAGCTCTCTGTATATGAACATATTGGTGTTGTTTGCCATGTAGCAAGCTGTCAGTATAGGGACTTGTTGGACAAATCTGCCATGTAGCTAGAACTCGGTATATGGAAATGTTGCACTACCATGCCATGTTGCTAGCTCTCTTTATATACACAAGTTGGGTTAATCTGCCTTGTAGACAGAACTCTTCATATAGCTATGTTGCAGTACCCTGCCGTGTAGGTAGCTCTCTGTATAAGGACATTTTGTACTCGTCTGCCATGAAGCTAGCTCTCAATACATGGATATTTTGTACTGATCTGCCATCTTGGTAGCTCTCAGTATATGGACAGGGTGGACTCATCTACCATGTAGCTAGAAGTCTGTATATGGAAATGTTGCACTACTCTTCCATGTGGCTAACTCTCTGTATATGGACAAGATGGACTCATATGCCTTGTAGCTAGAACTCTGTATATGGAAATGTTGCACTACTCTGCCATTTGGCTAGCTTTCTGTATATGGACATTTTGTACTCATCTGTCATATAGCTAGCTCTCTGTACATGGATATGTTGGACTGATCTGCCAAGTATGTAGCTCTCTGTATATGAACATATTGGATTTGTTTGCCATGTAGTGAGCTGTCAGTATAGGGACACGTTGGACAAATCTGCCATGTAGCTAGAACTCGGTATATGGAAATGTGGCACTACCATGCCATGTTGCTATCTCTCTTTATATACATAAGTTGGGTTAATCTGCCTTGTAGACAGAAATCTTTATATAGAAATGTTGCAGTACCCTGCCATGTAGGTAGCTCCCAGTATAAGGACATTTTGCACTCGTCTGCCATGAAGCTAGCTCTCTATACATGGATATTTTGTACTGATCTGCCATCTTGGTAGCTCTCAGTATATGGACAGGGTGTACTCATCTACCATGTAGCTAGAAGTCTGTATATGGAAATATTGCACTACTCTTCCATGTGGCTAGCTCTCTGTATATGGACAAGATGGACTCATATGCCTTGTAGCTAGAATTCTGTATATGGAAATGTTGCACTACCCTGGCATTTGGCTAGCTTTCTCTATACGTACATTTTGTACTCGTCTGTCATATAGCTAGCTCTCTGTACGTGGATATGTTGGACTGATCTCCCAAGTATGTAGCTCTCTGTATATGAATATATTGGACTTGTATTTCCTGTAGGTGGCTTTCAGTATATGGACACGTTGGACACATCTGCCATGTAGCTACTACCCTGAATATGGACATGTTGGGCTACTCTGCCATTTAGCTAGCTCTCCGTATATGGACACGTTTGACACATCTGCCATGCAGCTAGTATTCAGTATTTGAAAATGCTCCATTATTCTGCAAGGTAGCAAACTCTCTGTATATAGTCAAGTTGGACTCATCTGCCTTGTGACTAGAACTCTGTATATGGAAATGTTCCACTACCCTTCCATGTGGCTAGCTCTCTGTATCTGGACATTTTGTATTCGTCTGCCATGTAGGTAGCTCTCTGTTCATGGATATGTTGTACTGATCTCCCAAGTAGGTAGATCTCTATATATGAACATATTGGACTTGTCTGTCTTGTAGGTGGCTCTCCATATATGGACACGTTGGACACATCTGACATGTAGCTAGAAGTCTGTATATCGAAATGATGCACTACCCTGCCATGTGGCTAGCTCTCTGTATATGGTAATTTTTGGCTCGTTTGACATGTAGTTATCTCTCTGTGAATGGATAATTTGGAAAGATCTTCCATGTAGTTAGCTCTCAGTATATGGAAAAGTTGGACATCTTCCATGTAGCTAGAACTCCGTATATGGAAATTTTACACTACTCTGCCATGTAGCTAGCTCTCTTTATATAGACAAGTTGGACTCATCTGCCTTGTAGCTAGAACTCTGTATATGGAAATTTTGCACAACACGGCCATGTAGCTAGGTCTATGTATATGGACATTTTGGTCTTGTGTGCCATATAACTAGCTCTCTGTACATGGACATGTTGGACACATCTGCCATATAGATAGAACTCTGTATATGCAACTGTTGCACTATTCTGCCAGGTAGCTATCTGGCAGTATATAGACAATCTGGAATCATCCGTGTGTAATTTGAACTCTGTATATGGAAATGTTGCACTATCCTGCCATGTGGCTAGCTCTCAGTATATGGACACGTTGGACACATCTGCCATGTAGCTAGAAGTCTGTATATCGAAATGTTGCACTACCCTGCCATGTGGCTAGCTCTCTGTATATGGTAATTTTTGGCTCATTTGACATGTAGTTATCTCTCTGTGAATGAATAATTTGGAATGATCTTCCACGTAGGTAGTTCTCAGTATATGGAAAAGTTGGACATCTTCCATGTAGCTAGAACTCTGTATATGGCAATTTTGACCTAGTCTACCATGTAGCTAGCTCTCAGTATTCGGACACATTGGACCCATTTGCCATGTAGCTAGAACACTGTATATGGAAATGTTGTACTACTCTGCCATTTCGATAGCTCTCTGTATATAGACAAGTTGGACTCCTCTGCCCTTGAGCTAGAATTCTGTATATGGAAATGTTGCACTTCCCTGACATGTGGCTAGGTCTCTGTATATGGACATTTTGCAGTTGTATGCCATATAGCTACCTCTCTGTACATGGTTATGTTGGACTGATCTGCCAAGTAGGTAGCGCTTTGTATATGAACATATTGGACTTGTCTCTCATGTGAGTAGCTCCCAGTATATCGTCGTGTTGGAAACATCTGCAATGTATCTAGCGCTCAGTATATGGATATGTTGCAGTCTTCT
>NW_006409196.1:135109-135555 GCF_000296735.1 Chrysochloris asiatica | reverse complement strand
TGTGTTCATTACAGAGAGCTACCTACTTGGCAGATCAGTACAACATATCTACATACAGAGAGCTAGCTACATGGCAGACGAGTCCAAAATGTCTATATACAAAGAGCTAGTTAGTTGGCAGGGTAGCGCAACATTTCCATATACATAGTTCTAGCTACATGGCAGATGTGTCAAAGCTTACCACATATTGAGAGCCATCTACCTGGCAGACAAATCCAATATGTTCATATTCAGATAGCTACCTACTTTGCAGAACAATCCAACATATCCATGTACAGAGAGCCAGCTACATGGCATAAAAGTCCAATATGATCATACAAAGAGAGTTACCTACGAGGCAGATGAGTTCAACAAATCCATGTACAGAGAGCTATCTACATGGCAGATGATTCCAACATGTCCACACACTGAGAGCTAACTACATGGCGAACAAGTCCAATTTGTTC
>NW_006409196.1:128351-133734 GCF_000296735.1 Chrysochloris asiatica | reverse complement strand
ATGAGTCCAGCATATGTACATTTAGAGGGTTAGGTACAAGGTAAATGAGTCCAACTTGTCTATATACAGAGAGCTAGCTACATGGCAGGGTAGTGCAACATTTCCATATACAGAGTTCTAGGTACATGGTAGATGTACCCATACACTGAGAGTGAGCTACAGGGCATAGCAGTACAACTTTTCCATATACAGGATACTAGCTCCATGTCAGATGTGTCCAACGTGTCCATATATTGAGATCTAGCTACATGGCAGACAAGTCCAATATGATCATATAAAGACAGTTACCTATGAGGCAGATGAGTTCAACAAATCTATGTACAGAGAGCTGGCTACATGGCAGATGAGTCCAATGTGTGCGCATACTGAGAGCTAACTACATTGCAGACAAATCCTATATGTCCATATACAGAGAGCTACCTACTTCGCAGACCAGATATCAGTCCAACATATCCATGTACAGAGAGCTAGCTACATGGCAGAGGCGTCCAAAATGTCCATATACAGATAGCCAGCTACATAGCAGGGTAGTGCAACATTTCCATATACAGAGTTCTAGCTACATGGCAGATGTGTCAAAGCTGTCCATATATTGAGAACTAACTACACGGCAGACAAGTCCAATAAGTTCATATCCAGAAAGCTACCTACTTGGCAGATCAGTAGAACATATCCATGTACAGAGAGCTAGCTTCATGGGAGACGAGTCCAAAATGTACATATGCAGAGAGCTAGCGACATGGCAGGGTAGTGCAACATTTCCATATACAGAGGTCAAGCTACATGGTAGATGTGTCCAATGGCTCCATATACTGAGAGCTAGCTAAAAGGCAAATTAGTCGAACATGTCCATATAAAGGGTACTTGCTACATGGCAGATGTTTCCAACATGTCCACATACTGAAAGCTAACTACATGGCAGACAAATCCAATATGTTCATATACAGAGAGCAAGCTACGTGGTAGATCAGTCCAAAATATCCATTCACAGACAGCTAGTGACTTGTCAAAAAAGTCCAAAATGTTCAAATACAGAGAGCTAGGTACGTGGCAGAGTAGTGCATCATTTCCATATACAGACTTCAAGCTACATGGCAGATGTGTCCAAAGTGTCCATAAATGAGAGCTAGTTTCATGGCAGACAAGTCCAATATATTAATATACAGAGAGCTACCCACTTGGCAGGTCAGTCCAACTCATCCATGTACAGAGAGCTAGCTACATTGCAGATGAGTCAAAAATGTATATATACAGAGAGCTAGCTACATGGCAGGGTAGTACAACAATTCAATATAAAGTGTTCTAGTTACATGGCAGATGTGTCCAACGTGTCCATAGACGGAGAGTTAGCTACATGGCAGAGTAGTCTAACATGTCCATATTCAGGGTGTTAGCTACATGGCTAACATGTATTCTATGTGTCCATACACTGAGAGCCAGCTACATTGGCAGAGTACTGCATCATTTCCATATACACAGTTCAAGCTACATGTCAATTGAGACCAAAGTGTCCATGTACTGAGAGCTACCTACATGGCAGAGAATTCCAAGATGTTATTATACAGAGGGCTACCTACTTGGCAGATCAGTCCAACTTATCCATGTACAGAGAGCTAGCTACATGGAAGATGAGTCAAAAATGTATATATAGAGAGAGCTAGCTACATGGCAGGGTAGTGCAACATTTCCATATACAGAGTTCTAGCTACAAGGCAGATGAGTCCATCTTCTCTATAAACAGAGAGCTTGGTAAATGGCAGAGTAGTGCCACATTTCCATATTAAGAGTTCTAGTTACTTCTTGGCAGATGTGTCCAAAGTGTCCAGAAATGAAAGCTAGCTACATGGCAGACAAGTCCAAAATGTCCATATACAGAGGGCTAGCTACATGGCAGGGTAGTGCAATATTTCCATATACAAAGTTCTAGCTACAAGGCTGATGAGTGCAATTTGTCTATATACAGAGAGTAAGCTACATGGCAGAGTATTGCAACATTTTCCATATAGAGAGTTCTAGCTTCATGGCAGATGTGTCCATCGTGTCCATATACTGAGGGCTAGCTACATGGCAGAGTAGTCTAACATGTCTGTATTCAGGGTGCTAGCTATATGGCAGATGTGTCCAACGTGTCCATACACTGAGAGCGAGCTACATGGCAGAGCACTCCAACTTGTCCATATACAGGATCCTAGCTTCATGGCAGATGAGTCCAACATGTCCATATATTGAGAGCTACGTACATGGCAGACAAGTCCAATATGATCATATAAAGAGAGTTATCTACAAGGCAGATGAGTTCAACAAATCCATGTACAGAATTCTAGCTACATGGCAGATGAGTCCAACATGTCCACATACTGAGAGCTAATTACATGGCAGGGTAGTGCACCATTTCCATATACAGAGTCCAAGCTACATGGCAGATGAGTCCAACTTGTCTATATACAGAGAGCTAGGTACATGGTAGAGTAGTGCAACATTTCCATATTAAGAGTTCTAGCTACGTGGCAGATGTGTCCAAAGTGTCCAGAAATGAGAGCTAGCTACATGGCAGACAAGTCCAAAATGTCCATATACAGAGAGCTAGCTACATGGCAGGGTAGTGCAATATTTCCATATACAAAGTTCTAGCAACAAGGCAGATGAGTCCAACTTGTCTATATACAAAGAGTTAGCTACATGGCAGAGTATTGCAACATTTTCCATATACAGAGTTCTAGCTTCATGGAAGATGTGTCCGTCGTGTCCATTTACTGAGAGATAGCTACATGGCTGAGTTTTGCAACATGTCCATATTCAGGATACTATCTACATGGCAGATGTGTCCAAAGTGTCAATATACTGAGAACCACCTACATGGCGGACAACTCTAATATGTTCATATACAGAGAGCTACCTACTTCGCAGATCGGTCCAACATATCCATATACAGAGAGCTAGCTACATGGCAGGGTAGTGCAAGATTTCCATATACAAAGTTCTAGCTACATGGCAGATTTGTCAAAGCTGTCCATATATTGAGAGCTACCTACATGGCAGACAAGTCCAATATGTTCATTTACAGAAAGCTACTTACTTGGCAGATCGGTACAACATATCCATGTACAGAGAGCTAGCTACATGGCAGACGAGGCCAAAATGTAAATATGCAGAGAGCTAGCAACATGGCAGGGTGGGGAATCATTTCCATATACAGAGTTCCAGCTATAAGGCAGATGAGTCCAACTTGTCTATGTACAGAGAGCTAGCTACATGGCAGAGTAGTGCAACGTTTCCATATACAGAGTTCTAGCTACATGGCAGATGTGTCCAATGTGTCCATATACTGAGAGCCACCTACATGGCAGACAAGAAATATGTGTTCATATATACAGAGAGACACCAACTTTGCAGATCAGTCCAACATATCTATGTACAGAGAGCTAGCTACGTGGCAGATGAGTCCCAAATGTCCATATACAGAGAGGTAGCTACATGGAAGGATAGGGGAACATTTCCATATACAGAGTAATAGCAACATGGCAGATGAGTCCAACATGTCCATATACTGAGTGTCAGCTTCATGGCAGATGAGTCCAGCATGTGTATATTTAGAGGGTTAGTTCCAAGGTAAATGAGTCCAACTTGTCTATATACAGAGAGCTAGCTACATGGCAGGGTAGTGCAACATTTCCATATACAGAGTTCTAGGTACATGGCAGATGTGTCCAATGTGCCCATAGACTGAGAGTGAGCTACAGGGCAGAGCAGTAAAACTTGTCCATATACAGGAGACTAGCTCCATGTCAGATGTGTCCAACATGTCCATATATTGAGATCTAGCTACATGGCAGACAAGTCCAATATGATCATATAAAGAGAGTTACCTACGAGGCAGATAAGTTCAACAAATCCATGTACAGAGAGCTCACTACATGGCAGATGAGTCCAACATGTCTACATACTGAGAGCTAACTACATTGCAGACAAGTCCTATATGTTCATATACAAAGAGCTACTTACTTCATAGATTAGAGATCAGTCCAAGATATTCATGTACAGAGAGCTAGCTACATGCAGAGGCGTCCAAAATGTCCATATACAGGGACCTAGCTACATGGCTTGTTGTGCAACATTTCCATATACAGAGTTCTAGCTACATGGCAGATGTGTCAAAGCTGTTCATATATTGAGAGCTAACTACATGGGAGACAAGTCCAATAGGTTCATATCCCGAGAGATATCTATTTGGCAGATCAGTACAACATATCCATGTACAGAGAGCTAGCTTCATGGCAGACGAGTCCAAAATGTACATATGCAGAGAGCTAGCGGCTTGGCAGGGTAGTGCAACATTTCCATATACAGAGTTCTAGTTACATGGGAGATGTGTCCAATGGCTCCATATACTGAAAGCTAGCTACAAGGCAGAATAGTTGAACATGTCCATATAAAGGGTTCTAGCTACATGGCAGATGAGTCCAACATGTCTGACAAGTCCAATATGTTCATATACAGAGAGCTAGCTACATGGCAGATCAGTCCAAAATATCTATTCACAGAGAGCTAGTGACTTGTCAGAAAAGTCCAAAATGTCCAAATACAGAGAGCTAAGTACGTGAAAGAGTAGTGCATCATTTCCATATACAGAGTTCAAGCTACATGGCAGATGTGTCCAAAGTGTCCATAAATGAGAGCTAGCTACATGGCAGCCAAGTCCAAAATTTCCATATACAGAGGGCAAGCTACATGGCAGGGTAGTGCAATATTTCCATTTACAATGTTCTAGCGACAAGGCAGATGAGTCCAACTTGTCTATATAGAGTAAGCTACATGGCAGAGTATTGTAATTTTTCCATATACAGAGTTCTAGATTCATGACAAATGTGTCCATCGTATCCATTTACTGAGAGGTAGCTAGATGGCCAAGTATACCAACATGTCCATATTCAGGATACTAGCTACATGGCAGATAACTCCTACATGTCCACATACTGAGAGCTAACTACTTGGTAGACAAGTCCAATATGTTTATATACAGAGACCTAGCTACATGTCAGATCAGTCCAAAATATCCATTCACAGGGAGCTAGTGACATGTCATAAGATTCCAAAGTGTCCAAATACAGAGAGCTAGGTACATGGCAAAGTAGTGCATCATTTCCACATACAGAGTTCAAGTTACATGGTAGATGAGTCCAAATTGTCCATATATTGAGAGTGAGCTACATGGCAGACAAGTCCTATATGTTCATATACAGAGAGCTACCTACTTGGCATATCAGTCCAATATATCCATGTGTAGAGAGCTAGCTACATGGTAGATGAGTCCAAAAGGTTCATATACAGACAGCTAGCTACATGGCAGGGTATTGCCATTTTCCATATACAGAGTACTAGCTAC
>NW_006409196.1:125852-127416 GCF_000296735.1 Chrysochloris asiatica | reverse complement strand
ATGGCAGAGGCATCCAAAATGTCCACATACAGAGAGCTAGCTACATGTCAGGGTAGTGCAACATTTCCATATACAGAGTTTTCGCTACATGGAGGATGTGTCAAAGCTGTCCATATACTGAGAGCTAGTTACATGGCAGAGTAGTCCAAAATGTCCATATTCAGGATACTAGCTACATGGTAGATGTGTACAACATGTCAATATACTGAGAGCCACCTACATGGCAGACAAGTCCAATATGTTCCTATACAGAGAGCTACCTATTTGGCAGATCAGTTCAAAATATCCATGTACAGAGAGCTAGCTACATGACAGAGGCATCCAAAATGTCCACATACAGAGAGCAGGCTACATGGCAGGGTAGTGCAACATTTCCATATACAGAGTTCTAGCTACATGGTAGACGTGTCCAATGGCTCCATATACTGAGAGCTAGCTACAAGGCAGAGTAGTCAAACATGTCCATATATAGGGTACTAGCTACATGGCAGATGAGTCCAACATGTCCACATACTGAGAGCTAACTACATTGCAGACAAGTCCAATATATTCATATACAGAGAGCTAGTTAAATGGCAGATCAGTCCAAAATATCCATTCACAGAGAGCTAGTGACTTGTCAGAAAAGCCCAAAATTTCCAAATATAGAGAGCTAGGTACGTGACAGGGTAGTGAAACATTTCCATATACAGAGTTCTAACTACAAGGCAGATGTGTCAAAGCTGTCCATATATTGAGAAGTACCTACATGGCAGACAATTCCAATATATCCATATTCCGAGAGCTAGTTACATGGCAGAGTACTGCAAACATTTGGATATACAGAGTTCTAGCTACATGGCAGATGTGTCCATAGTGTCCATTTACTGAGATCTAGCTACATGGCCGTGTAGTCCAACATGTCCATATGTAGGATACTAGCTTCATGGCAGATGTATCCAACGTGTCCATATACTGAGAGCCACCTACATGGCAGCCAAGTCCAATATGTTCATAAACAGAGAGCTACCTCCTTCGCAGATCAATCCAAAATATCCATGTACAGAGATCTAGCTACATGGCAGATGAGTCCAAAATGTCCATATGCAGAGAGTTAGCTACATGGCATGGTAGTGCAACATTTCCATATACAGAGTTCAAGCTGTAAGACAGAAGAATCCAATTAGTCTATATAAAGAGAGCTATCTACATGTCAGAATACTGCAACATTTCCATATACAGGGTTATAGCTACATGGTAGATATGTCACAAGTGTCCATATACTGAGTGCTAGCTACATGGCTGAGTAGTCTAACATGTCCATATTCAGGGTGCTAGCTTCATGACAGATGTGTCACACATGTCCACATAGAGAGAGCGACCTACATGGCAGACAAGTCCACTACGTTCATATAAAAAAGCTACCTACTTGGCAAATCAGTCCAACATGTACATATACAGAGTGCTAGCTACATGGCAGAGTAGTGCATCATTTCCTTATACAGAGTAGTAGCTACATGGCAGATGAGTCCAACATGTCCATATACTGAGAGGTAGCTACATGGCAGATCAGTCCTACATGTGT
>NW_006409196.1:123088-124510 GCF_000296735.1 Chrysochloris asiatica | reverse complement strand
CAAAATGTCCATATACAGAGAGCTAGCTACATGGCAGAGTAGTGCAACATTTCCATCTACAGAGTTCTAGCTAAATAGAAGATGAGACCAACCTGTCTATATATAGACATCTAACTACCTGGCAGGGTAGTGCAACATTTCCATATACAGAGTTCTACTTACATGGCAGATCTGTCCAATATGTCCATATACTGAGAGCTAGCTACAGGACAGACAATTCGAATATGTTCATATACTAAGAGTTACCTACTTGTAAGAACAGTCAAACATATCCATGTTCAGAGAGCTAGCTACATGGCAGACGATTCCAAAACGTCCATATACAGAGAGCTAGCCACATGGCAGGGTGGTGCAACATTTCCATATACAGAATTCTAGCTACAAGGCAGATGAGTCGAACCTGTCTATATATAGAGATCTAACTACCTGTTAGGGTCACGTAACATTTCCATATACAGAGTTCTAGCTACAACGAGGATGAGTCCAGCTTGTCTATATATAAGAGAGCTAGATACATGGCAGGGTAGTGCAACATTTCCATATACAGAGTTCTAGCTACATGAAAGACAAGTCCAATATGTTCATATATAGAGAGCTACCTACTTTAATTATCAGCCCAACATATCCATGTACATAGATCTAGCACCATGGCAGACGAGTCCAAAATATCCATGTAAAGAGAGCTAGCTACATGGCAGGGTAGTCCTACATTTCCACATACAGAGTTCTAGTTACATGGTAGATGTGTCCAACATGTCCATATAATGAGAGCTAGCTACATAGCAAACTAGTCCAATATGTTCACATACAAAGAGCTACATACTTGTCAGATCAGTCCAAAATATCATGTACAGAGAGCAAGCTACATCGCAGATGAGTCCAAAATGTCCATATACAGAGAGCTAGCTCCATGGCAGGCTAGTGGATCATTTCCATACACATAGTTCTAGGTATATGGCAGATGTATGCAACACGTCTATATACTGAGATCCACTTACAGGGCAGACAAATCCTATATGTTCATATACAGAGTACTACCTACTTGGCAGGTCAGTACAACATATTCATGTATAGAAAGCTAGCTATATGGCAGATGTGTCCAAATTGTCCATATACACAGATATAGCTACATGGCAAGGTAGTGACACCTTTCAATATAATGAATTCTAGGTACAAGGCAGATGAGTCCAACTTGTCTATGTAAAGAGAGCTAGCTTCATGACAGATTAGTGCAACACTTCCATATACAGACCTCTAGGTACATGGCAGATGTGTCCATCATGTCCATATACTGAGAGCTAGCTACATAGCAGATATGTCCAACGTGTCCATACACTGAGAGCTAGCTACATGGCAGAGCAGTCCAACATGTCCATATACAGGGTACTAGGTAAATGTCAGATGAGTCCAATATGTCCATAT
>NW_006409196.1:120866-122458 GCF_000296735.1 Chrysochloris asiatica | reverse complement strand
AGATAAGTCCAATATATTCATATACAGAGAGTTACCTATATGGCAGAGTAGTGCAACATTTCCATATTCAGAGCTCTATCTTCATGTCAGATGAGTCCAACATGTCCATATATTGAGATCTAGCTACATGGCAGACAAGTCCAATATGATCATATAAAGAGAGTTACCTACGAGGCAGATGAGTTCAACAAATCCATGTAGAGAGAGCTGGCTACATGGCAGATGAGTCCAACATGTCTACATACTGAGAGCTAACTACATTGCAGACAAGTCCTATATGTTCATATACAGAGAGCTACCTACTTAACAGATCAGAGATCAGTCCAACATATCCATGTACATAGAGCTAGCTACATGGCAGAGGCATACAAAATGTTCATATACAGAGAACTAGCTATATGTCAGGGTAGTACAACATTTCCATATACTGAGCTCTAGCTTCATGGCAGATGTGTCAAATCTGTCTATATATTGAGAGCTAACTACATGGCAAACAAGTCCAATAGGTTCATATCCAGAGAGCTACCTACTTGGAAGATCAGGCCAACATATCCATGTGCAGAGAGCTAGCTACATGGCAGATCAGTCCAAAATATCCATGCACAGAGAGCTAGTGACTTGTCAGAAAAGTCCAAAATGTCCAAATACAGAGAGCTAGATATGTGGCAGAGTAGTGCATCATTTCCATATGCAGAGTTCAAGCTACATGGCAGATGTGTCCAAAGTGTCTATAAATGAGAGCTGGCTACATGGCAGACAAGTCCAAAATTTCGATATACAGAGAGCAAGCTACATGGCAGGGTACTGCAATATTTCCATATACAATGTTCTAGCAACAAAGCCGATGAGTCCAACTTGTCTATATACAGAGAATTAGCCACATGACAGAGTATTGTAACATTTTCCATATACAGGGTTCTAGCTTCATGGCAGATGTGTCCATCGTGTCCATATACTGAGTGCTAGCTACATGTCTGAGTATACCAACATGTCCATATTCAGGATACTAGCTAAATGGCGGATGTGTCCAATGTGTCAATATACTGAGAGCCACCTACATGGCAGAAAACTCCAATATGTTCATAGACAGAGAGCTACCTACTTCTCAGATCAATCCAACATATGCATGTACAGAGAGCTAGCTACAAGGCAGACAAGTCCAAAATGTACATATACAGAGAGCTAGTTACATGGCAGGGTAGTGCAACATTTCCATTTACAGAGTTCTACCTACAAGCCAGATGAGTCCAACTTGTCTATATACAGAGAGCTAGGTACATGGCAGAGTAGTGCAACATTTCCATGTTAAGAGTTCTAGCTTCATGGCAGATGTGTCCAAAGTGTCCATAAATGAGTGGATGCTAAATGGCAGACAAGTCCAAAATGTCCATAATCAGAGAGCTACCTTCTTGGCAGATAAATCCAACATATCCATGTACAGAGAGCTAGCTACATGGCAGACAAGTCCAAAATGTTCATATTCAGAGAGCTAGTTACATGGCAGTGTATTTCAAACATTTCCATATTAAGAGTTCTAGCTACATGGCAGATGTTTCCATCGTGTCCATTTACTGAGATCTAGCTAAATGGAC
>NW_006409196.1:94410-102212 GCF_000296735.1 Chrysochloris asiatica | reverse complement strand
CTCTCTGTATATGTACATTTTGAACTCATCTACCATGTAGCTAGCAATCTGTGCAAGGATATTTTGGACTGATATGCCATGTATCTAGCTCTCAATAAATGGCCATGTTGAACACATCTGCCATGTAGCTAGAACTCTGTATATAAACATGTTGCAGTACACTTCCATGATGTTAGCTCTCTGTATATAGAAAAGATGGACTCATCTGCCTTATAGCTAGAACTCTGTATATGGAAATGTTACGCTACCCTGCCATGTAGCTAGCTCTCTGTATATGTACATTTTGGACTCATAAGACATGTAGCTAGCTTTCTCTACATGAATATGTTGGACTGATCAGCCAAGTAGGTAGCTTCCAGTATATGAACATATTGGACTTGTCTGCCATTTAGCTAGCTCTCAGCATATGGAAATGTTGGACTCATCTGCTATGTAACTATTATCCTATAAGTAGACATGTTAGACTACTCTGCCATGTAACTAGCTCTCAATATATGGACACGTTGGACACATATGCCATGTAGGTAAATCTCTGTATATGAAAATGTTTCACTACTCTGTCATTTCTCACGCTCTGTACATGGAAATGTTGGACAGATCTGCCAAGTAGGTAGCTCTCTGTATATGAACAAATTGGACTTGTCTGCCATGTAGCTAGCTCTCAATATATGGATATGTTGGACTCATCTGCCATGTAGCTAGTACCCTGTATATTGACATGTTGGACTACTCTGCCATGTAACTAGCTCTCAGTATATGGACACCTTGGACACATCTACCATGTAACTAGATATCTGTATATGGAAATGTTGCACTCCTCTGCCATGTTGCTAGCTCTCTATATATAGACCAGTTGGACTCATCTGCCTAGTAGCTGGAACAATGTATATGGAAATGTTGCACTACTCTACATTTAGCTAGCTCTCTGTATATGAGCATATTGGACTTGTCTGCCATGTAGCTAGCTCTCAGTATACGGACATGTTGGACTAATCTGCCATGTAGTTAGTACCCTTTATATGGACATGTCAGACTATTCTGCCATGTAGCTAGCTCTCAGTAATTGGAAACGTGGGACACATCTGCCATGTAGCTAGAAATTTGTATCCGAAAATGTTGCACCACCCTGCCATGTAGGTAGCTCTCTGTACATGAACATTTTGGACTTGTGTGCCATGTAACTAGCTCTCAGTATATGGACAAGTTGGACTCATCTGCCATGTAGCTTGTACCCTGTATATGGACATGCTGCACTAATCTGCCACGTAGCTAGCTCTCTGTACATAGACAAGTTGGACTCATCTGCCATGTAGCTTGATCTCTGTATATGAAAATGATATACTATTCTGCCATGTAGATAGGTCTCAGTATATAGACAAGTTGGACTCATCTGCCTTTTAGCTAGAACTCTGTATATGGAAATGTTGCACTACCTTGCCATGTAGCAAGATTTCTGTATATAGACAAGATATTCTCATCTGCCATGTAGCTAGAACTCTGTATATGGAAATGTTGCACTACCCTGCCATATAGCTAGCTCTCTGTATATAAACAAGTTCGACTCATCTGCCTTTTAGCTAAAACTCTGTATTTGGAAATGTTGCACTACCCTGCCATGTAGTTATCTCTCTGTATATGGACATTTTGTACTCGTCTGCCATGTAGCTAGCTCTCTGTACATAGATATGTTGGACTGATCTGCCAAGTAGGTAGCTCTCTGTATATGAACATATCGTACTTTTCTGCCATGTAGCTAGCTCTCAGTATATGGACATGCTGGACTAATCTGCATTATAGCTAGTACCCTGTATATGGACTTGTTGGACTACTCTCCCATGTAGCTAGGTCTCAGTACATGTACAAGTTGGACTCATCTGCCTTGTAGCTACATCTTTCTATATGGAAATGTTGCACTACCCTGCCATGTAGCTAGTTTTCTGTGTATATAGTCAAGTTGGACCCATCTGCCTTGTACCTAGAACACTGTATATGGAAATGTTGCACTACCCTGCCATGTAGCTAGCTCTCTGTATATGAACATTTTGGAATTGTCTGCCAGGTAACTAGCTCTCAGTATATGGACATGCTGGACTCATCTGCATTATAGCTAGTACCCTGTATATGGACTTGTTGGACTACTTTCCCATGTAGGTAGGTCTCAGTATATGGACAAGTTGGACTCATCTGCCTTGTAGCTACATATTTCTATATGAAAATGATGCATTACCCTGCCATGTAGTGAGCTCTCTGAATATGAACATATTGGACTTTTCTGCCATGTAGCTAGCTCTCAGTATATGGACAAGTTGGACTCATCTGTCTTGTAGCTACATCTTTCTATATGGAAATGTTGCACTACCCTGCCATGTAGCTAGCTCTCTGTATATAGTCAAGTTGGACCCATCTGCCTTTTAGCTAGAACTCTGTGTATGGAAATGTTGCACTACCCTGCCATTTAGCTAGCTCTCTGTATATGAACTTATTGGAATTTTCTGCCATGTAGCTATCTCACATTATCTGAAAATGTTGGACTCATCTGCCATGTAGCTAGTTCCCTGTATATGGACATGTTGCACTACTCTGCCATGTAGCTAGGTCTCATTTTATGGACATTTTGGACACATTTGCCATGAATCTAGAACTCTATAGGGAAATGTTGCACTACCGTGCAATTTAGTTGGCTCTCTGTACATGAACAAATTGGACTTGTCTGCCATGTAGCTAGCTCTCAGTATATGGACATATGGGACTCATCAGCCATGTTGATAGTATGCTGGATATGGACATGTTGGACTACTCTGCCATGTAGCTATGTCTCAGTATATGGACAAGTTGGACTCATATGCCTTGTACATTTTACTCTATTTATGGAAATGTTGCACTACCCTGCCATGTAGCTAGCTCTCTGTATATGAACATATTGGACTTGTCTGCCATGTAGATAGCTTTCAGTATATAGGCATGTTGTACTCATCTGCCATGTAGTTAATACCCTGTATAAGGACATGTTTAACTACTCTGCCTTGTAGCTAGCTCTCAGTATATGGACATGTTGGACATACCTGCCATGTAGCATGAACTCTGTATATGGATATGCTGCACTAGGCTGCCATATGTTGCACTAGGCTGCCATGTATATGGTTCCCTGTATATGAACATTTTGGACTCCTCTTCCCAGTAGCTAGCTATCAGTATATGGACATGGTGGACTCATCTGCCATGTATCTAGTATGTTGTATATGGACATGTTGCACTGCTCTGCCTTGTAGCTATCTCTATGTATATAGACAAGATGGTCTCATCTGCAATGTAGCTTGAACTCTGTATATGGAAATGTTGCACTGCCCTGTCATGTAGGTAACTCTCTGTATATAGAGAAGTTGGAGTCATCTGCCTTGTAGCTAGAACTCTGCATATGCAAATGTTGCACTACCCTGCCATGTAGCTAGTTCTCTGTATATGAACAATTTGCACTCCTCTCCCCTGTAGCTCGCTCTCTGTACATGGATATATTGGACTGATCTGCAAAGTAGGTAGCTCTCTGTATATGAACATATTGGACTTGTTAACCATGTAGCTAGCTCTCAGTATATTGATATGCTGGACTCATCTGCCACGTAGCTAGTCCCCTGTATGTTGACACGTCGGACTACTCTTCCATGTAGCAATGTCTCAGTAAATGGACAAGTTAGACTCATCTGCCTTGTAGCTAGAACTCAGTATAAGGAAATGTTGCACTACCGTTCCATGTAGCTAGCTCTCTGTATATAGACAAGATGGACTCATTTTCCTTTTAGCTAGAACGGTGTATATAGAAATATTGTACTACACGTCCATGTAGCTAGCTCTCTGTATATGGACATTTTGGACTCGTCTGCCATGTAGCTTGCTCTCTGTACATGGATATGTTGGACTGATCTGCCAAGTAGGTAGCACTCCGTATATGTACATATTGTACTTGTCTTCCATGTAACTAGCTCTCAGTATATGGACACATTGGACATATCTGCCATGTAGCTAGAACACTGTATATGGACATATTGGACTACTCTGCCATTTAGCTAGCTCTCAGTATATGAATGCTTTGGAGTCATCTGCCATGTAACTTGAACTCTGTATATGGAAATGATTCAGTACTCTGCCATGTAGCTAGCTCTCTGTATATGGACTTTCTGCACTCATCTGACATGTGACGAGCTCTCTGTGCATGGATATTTTGGACTGATCTGCAATGTAGCTTACTCTCAGTATATGAACATGTTGGACTCATTAGCCAGGGAGACAGTCCTCTATATATACACATGGTTGACTCATTTGCCATGTAGTTAACTCTCAATATAAGCACATGTTGGACTCATCTGCCATGAGGCTAGTACCCTGTATATGGGCATGTTGGACAACTCTGCCAGAAAGCTAGTTCTCAGTATATAGACAAGAGGGACATATCTGCCATGTAACTAGAACTCTGTATATGGATATGTTGCACTAACTGCCCTGTAGCTAGTTCTCTGTATATGAACATATTGAACATGTCTGCCATGTAGCTAGTTCTCTGTATATGAACATATTGAACATGTCTGCCATGTAGCTAGCTCTCAATATATGGACATGTTAGACTACTCTGACATGTAGCTAGCTCCTAGTTGATGGACACGTTGGACACATCTGCCATGTAGCTAGAACTTTGTATATGTAAATATTGCACTGCCCTGACATGTAGCTAATTTGCTGTATATGGACATTTTGGACTCGTCTGACATGTAGCTAGTTCTCTGTACATGGATATGTTGAACTCATCTGACAAGTAGGTAGCTCTCTGTATATGAACATATTGGACATTCTACCATGAAGCTATCTCTCCATATATGGACATGTTGGACTTATCTGCCATGTAGCTATTACCCTGTATATGGACATGTTGGACTACTCTGCTATGAAGCTAGCTCTCAATATATGGACACGTTTTACACATTTGCCATGTAGCTAGAACTCTAAATATGGACATGTTGGACTACTCTGCCATGTAGCTAGCTCTCAGTATATGGACACGTTGAACACATTTTCCATGTAGTTAGTACTCTGTATAGGGAAGTGTTGTACTACCATACCATGGAATTAGCTCTCTGCATATGAACATATTGGACTTTTCTGCCATGAAGCTGGCTCTCAGTATATGGAAATGCGAGACTCATCTACCATGTTGCTAGTACCCCAAATAAGGACATGTTGGACTACTCTGCCATGTAGCTAGGTCTCAGTATGTGGACAAGTTGGATTCCTCTACTTTGCAGCTAGAACTTTCTGTATGGAAATGCTGCACTACCCTGCATGTAGCTAGCTCTCTGTATATAGTCAAGTTGGATTCATCTACCTTGTAGCTAGAACTCTGTATATGGAAATGTTGAACTACCCTACCAGATAGCTAGCTCTCTGTATATAGTGAAGTTGGAATCATCTGTCTTGTAGCTAGAACTCTGAATATGGAAATTTTAAACTAACTAGCCATGTAGCTAGCTCTCTGTATATGAACATATTGGAATTGTCTGACATGTAGCTAGCTCACAGTATATGGACATGTTGGAATCATCTGCTATGTAGCTAGTACCCTCTGTATGTTCATGTTGGACTACTCTGCCATACAGCTAGCTCTCTGTATATGGACAAGTTGGACTCCTCTGCCTTGTAGCTAGAACTCTCTATATGAAAATGTTGCACGACCATGCCATCTAGCGAGCACTCTGTATATACTCAAGTTGGACTCAACTGCCTTGTCGCTAGAACTCTGAATATGGAAATGTTGCCCTACCCTTCCATGTAGCTAGCTCTCTGTATATGAACATATTGTACTTGTCTGCCGTGTAGCAAGCTGTCAGTATATGTACATGTTGGATTCATTTGCCATGTAGCTAATACCATGTATATGGACATGGTGGACTACTCTGCCATGTAGTTAGCTCTCAGTATATGGACAAGTTGGATTCATCTGCCTTATAGATAGAACTCTCTATATGGAAATGTTACACTACCCTGCCATGTAGCTAGATCTCTGTGTAATGACAAGTTGGACTCATCTGCCATGTAGCTAGTACTCTTTATATTGACCTGTTGGACTACTCTGCCATGCAGCTAGCTCTCAGTATATGAACACTTTGGACTCATCTGCCATGTAGCTTGAAAACTGTATATGGAATATGATGCATTAATCTTCCATGTAGCTAGCTCTTTGTACATGGATATGTTGGACTGATCTGCCAAGTATGCAGCTCTCTGTATATGAACATATTGGACTTGCATGCCTTGTAGCTAGCTCTTAGTATATGTACATGTTGGACTCATCTTGCATTTATCCAGTAACCTGAATATGGAAATGTTGGATTACTCTGCCTTGTTTCTAACTCTCTCTATATAGACAAGTTTGACTTATCTGCCATGTAGCTTGAACTCTGTATATGGAAATGATGCACTACTCTGCCATGTAGCTCGCTCTCTGTATATAGACAAGTTGGACTCATCTGCCTTGTAGCTAGTACTCTGTATATAGACATGTTGGACTACCCTACCATATAGCTAGCTCTCAGTATATGGACACTTTGGACTCATCTTCCATGTAGCTTGAACTCTGTATATGGAAATGATGGACTACTCTGCCATTTAGCTAGCTCTCTGTATATGGACATTTTGGACTCAATTGACATGTAGCTAGTACCCTGTATATGGACATGTTGGACTATTCTGTCCTGTAACTAGGTCTCAGTATATGGACAAATTGGACTCATCTGTCTTGTAGCTAGAACTCTCTATATGGAAATGTTGCACTACCCTGCCATGTAGCTAGCTCTCTGTATTTAGTCAAATTAACTCATCTGCCTTGTAGCTAGAACTCTGTATATGGAAATGTAGCACTATTCTGCCATGTAGCTATCTCTCTATATATGAACATATTGCACTTTTCTGCCATGTAGCTAGATCTCAGTATATGGACATGTTGAACTCATCTGCCATGTAGCTAGTACCCTGTATATTGACATGTTGCACTACTCTGTCATGTAGCTAACTCTCAGTATATGGACACATTGGACTCATCTGCCTTGTAGCTAGAACTCTGTATATGGAAATGTTGCACTACCCTACCATGTACCTTCCTCTCTGTATATAGACAAGTTGGAGTCATCTGTTATGTAGCTTGTATTCTGTATGTGGAAATGATGAACTACACTGTCATGTAGCTAGTAGCCTGTATATGGACATGGTCCACTACACTGTCAGATAGCTAGCAGTCAGTATAGGGACACGTTGGACTCATCAGACTTATAGCTAGATCTGTGCATATGGATATGTTGCACTACCCTGCCATGTAGCTATCTCTCTGTATATGAGCATATTGGACGTGTCTGCCATGTAGCTAGCTCTCAGTATATGGACATGTTGGACTCATCTGTCATGTAGATAGTATGCTGTATATGGACATGTTGGACTACACTGCCATGTTGTTTGCTCTCAGTATATGGACACGTTTGACTCATCTGCCATGTAGGTAGCTCTCAATACATGTATATGTTCGACTGATCTGCCATGTAGGTAGCTCTCTGTATATGAACATATTGGAAACATGTGACATGTAGCTAACTCTCAGTATATGGTCATGTTGGAATCTTCTTACATGTAGGTAGCTCTCATTACATGGATATGCTGGACTGATCTGCCAAGTAGGTAGCTGTCTGTATATGAACATATTGAGCATGTCTGCCATGTCGCTAGCTCTAAGTATATGGGCACGTTGGACTCATCTTCCATGTAGCTAG
>NW_006409196.1:87255-94310 GCF_000296735.1 Chrysochloris asiatica | reverse complement strand
TATATGAACTTATTGGAATTTTCTGCCATGTAGCTATCTCACATTATCTGAAAATGTTGGACTCATCTGCCATGTAGCTAGTTCCCTGTATATGGACATGTTGCACTACTCTGCCATGTAGCTAGGTCTCATTTTATGGACATTTTGGACACATTTGCCATGAATCTAGAACTCTATAGGGAAATGTTGCACTACCGTGCAATTTAGTTGGCTCTCTGTACATGAACAAATTGGACTTGTCTGCCATGTAGCTAGCTCTCAGTATATGGACATATGGGACTCATCAGCCATGTTGATAGTATGCTGGATATGGACATGTTGGACTACTCTGCCATGTAGCTATGTCTCAGTATATGGACAAGTTGGACTCATATGCCTTGTACATTTTACTCTATTTATGGAAATGTTGCACTACCCTGCCATGTAGCTAGCTCTCTGTATATGAACATATTGGACTTGTCTGCCATGTAGATAGCTTTCAGTATATAGGCATGTTGTACTCATCTGCCATGTAGTTAATACCCTGTATAAGGACATGTTTAACTACTCTGCCTTGTAGCTAGCTCTCAGTATATGGACATGTTGGACATACCTGCCATGTAGCATGAACTCTGTATATGGATATGCTGCACTAGGCTGCCATATGTTGCACTAGGCTGCCATGTATATGGTTCCCTGTATATGAACATTTTGGACTCCTCTTCCCAGTAGCTAGCTATCAGTATATGGACATGGTGGACTCATCTGCCATGTATCTAGTATGTTGTATATGGACATGTTGCACTGCTCTGCCTTGTAGCTATCTCTATGTATATAGACAAGATGGTCTCATCTGCAATGTAGCTTGAACTCTGTATATGGAAATGTTGCACTGCCCTGTCATGTAGGTAACTCTCTGTATATAGAGAAGTTGGAGTCATCTGCCTTGTAGCTAGAACTCTGCATATGCAAATGTTGCACTACCCTGCCATGTAGCTAGTTCTCTGTATATGAACAATTTGCACTCCTCTCCCCTGTAGCTCGCTCTCTGTACATGGATATATTGGACTGATCTGCAAAGTAGGTAGCTCTCTGTATATGAACATATTGGACTTGTTAACCATGTAGCTAGCTCTCAGTATATTGATATGCTGGACTCATCTGCCACGTAGCTAGTCCCCTGTATGTTGACACGTCGGACTACTCTTCCATGTAGCAATGTCTCAGTAAATGGACAAGTTAGACTCATCTGCCTTGTAGCTAGAACTCAGTATAAGGAAATGTTGCACTACCGTTCCATGTAGCTAGCTCTCTGTATATAGACAAGATGGACTCATTTTCCTTTTAGCTAGAACGGTGTATATAGAAATATTGTACTACACGTCCATGTAGCTAGCTCTCTGTATATGGACATTTTGGACTCGTCTGCCATGTAGCTTGCTCTCTGTACATGGATATGTTGGACTGATCTGCCAAGTAGGTAGCACTCCGTATATGTACATATTGTACTTGTCTTCCATGTAACTAGCTCTCAGTATATGGACACATTGGACATATCTGCCATGTAGCTAGAACACTGTATATGGACATATTGGACTACTCTGCCATTTAGCTAGCTCTCAGTATATGAATGCTTTGGAGTCATCTGCCATGTAACTTGAACTCTGTATATGGAAATGATTCAGTACTCTGCCATGTAGCTAGCTCTCTGTATATGGACTTTCTGCACTCATCTGACATGTGACGAGCTCTCTGTGCATGGATATTTTGGACTGATCTGCAATGTAGCTTACTCTCAGTATATGAACATGTTGGACTCATTAGCCAGGGAGACAGTCCTCTATATATACACATGGTTGACTCATTTGCCATGTAGTTAACTCTCAATATAAGCACATGTTGGACTCATCTGCCATGAGGCTAGTACCCTGTATATGGGCATGTTGGACAACTCTGCCAGAAAGCTAGTTCTCAGTATATAGACAAGAGGGACATATCTGCCATGTAACTAGAACTCTGTATATGGATATGTTGCACTAACTGCCCTGTAGCTAGTTCTCTGTATATGAACATATTGAACATGTCTGCCATGTAGCTAGTTCTCTGTATATGAACATATTGAACATGTCTGCCATGTAGCTAGCTCTCAATATATGGACATGTTAGACTACTCTGACATGTAGCTAGCTCCTAGTTGATGGACACGTTGGACACATCTGCCATGTAGCTAGAACTTTGTATATGTAAATATTGCACTGCCCTGACATGTAGCTAATTTGCTGTATATGGACATTTTGGACTCGTCTGACATGTAGCTAGTTCTCTGTACATGGATATGTTGAACTCATCTGACAAGTAGGTAGCTCTCTGTATATGAACATATTGGACATTCTACCATGTAGCTATCTCTCCGTATATGGACATATTGTACTTATCTGCCATGTAGCTATTTCCCTGTATAAGGACATGTTAGACTACTCTGCTATGTAGCTAGCTCTCAATATATGGACATGTTTTACAAATTTGTCATGTAGCTAGAACTCTAAATATGGACATGTTGGACTACTCTGCCATGTAGATAGCTCACAGTATATGGATATGGTTGACATATCTTCCATGTTGCTAGAATTCTGTATAACGAAATGTTGCACTATCTTGCCATGTAGCTAGCTCTCTGTATATGGACATTTTGGACTCGTCTGATATGTAGCTAGCTCTCTGTACATGGATATGTTGGACTGATTTGCCAAGAAGGTAGCTCTCTGTATATGAACATATTGGACTTGTCTGATATATAACTAGCTCTCAGTGTATGGACATATTGGACTCCTATGCCTTGTAGCTAGTACCCTGTATATGGATATGTTGGAGTACTCTGCTATGTAGCTAGCTCTCTGTATATCAACAAGTTGGAATCTTCTGCCTTGCAGCTAGTACCCTGTATATGGACATGTTGGACTATGCTGCCATGTATCTAGCTCTCAGTACATGGACACTTTGGAATCATCTGACATGTAGCTTGGACTCTGTATATGGAAATGGTGCACTACTCTGCCATGTAGCTAGCTCTCGGTATATGAACATATTGGACTTGTCTGCTATGTAGCTAGCTCTCAGTATATGGACACGTTGGACATGTTGACATGTAGCTATAACTCTGTATATGGACATGTTGGACTACTTTGCCCTGTAGCTAGCTCTCAGTATATGAACATTTTGGACTTGTCTGACATGGAGCTAGTGCTCAGTGCATGGACATGTTGGACTATTCTGCCAAGTAGGTAGATTTCTATAAATGAACATATTGAACTTGTCTGTAATGTAGCTAGCTCTCTGTATATGGACATGTTGGAATCTTATGCCATGTAGCTAGTACACTTTATATGGACATGGTGTGCTACTCTGCCATGTAGCAAGCTCTCAGTATATGCAAAAGTTGGACACATCTGCCATGTATCTAGACCTCTGTATATGGAAATGTTTCACTATCCTGCCATGTAGCTAGGTCTCTGGATATGAACAATTTGGACTTGTCTGCCATTTAGCTAGCTAGATCTCAGTATATGGACATGTTGGAGTCATCTGCCATGTAGATAATACACTGTATATGAACATGTTGGACTACTGTTCCAGGTAGCTAGCTCTCAGTATATGGACTCATTGAACACATCTGCCATGTAGCTGGAACTCTGTATATGGAAATGCTTCACTACCCTGCCATGTACCTAGCTCTCTTTTTATGAACTTATTGGAATTGTATTCCATGTAGCTAGCTCTCAGTATATGGACATGCTGGACTCATCTGCCACATAGCTAGTACTCTTTATGTGGACATGTTGGACTAATCTGCCATGTAGCTAAGTCTCAGTATGTTGATATTTTGAATACATCTGCTTGTAGCTAGAATTCTTTATATGGAAATGTTGCACTATCTTGCCATGTAGCTAGCTCTATGCATATAGACAAGATGGACTCATTTTCCTTGTAGCTAGAACTCTGTATATGGAAAAGTTGCACTACCCTGCCATTTAGCTAGCTCTCTGTATATGGACATATTGGACTCGTCTGTCATGTAGCTAGAACTCTGTATATGGAAATGTTGCACTACCATGCCATGTAGCTAGCTCTCTGTATATGAACATTTTGGACGCGTCTGCAATGTATCTAGCTCTCTGTACATGGATGTGTTGGACTGACCTGCCAAGTAGGTAGCTTTTTGTGTATGAACATATTGGACTTATATTCTTCAGACATATAGCTATCTATCTGTGCATGGATATTTTGGATTGATCTGCCATGTAGCTAGCTCTCTGTGTATGAACATATTGTACTTTTCTTCCATGTAGCTAGCTTCCAGTATATAGAAAAGATGCACTACCCTGCCATGTAGCTAACTCTCTGTATATGAACATATTGGACTTGTCTCCCATGAAGCTAACTGTCAGTATATGGACATGTAGGATTCATCTGCCATGTAGCTATTACCCTGTATATGGACATATTGGACTACTATTCCATGTAGCTAGATCTCAGTATATAGACAAGTTGGACTCATCTGCTTTGTAAATAAAAGTTTGTATATGGAAATGTTGCACTACCCTGCCATGTAGCTAGCTCTCTGTATAAGGACATGTTGGACAAATCTACCATGGAGCTAGAACTCTGTATATGGAAATGTTGCAATACCCTGCCATGTAGCTACCTCTGTGTATATTAACATATTGGACTCGTATGATATGTAGCTAGCTCTCAGTAAATGGACATGTTGGACTCATCTGCCATGTAGCAAGTACCCTGTATATGGACAGGTTGGACTATTCTGCCATGTAGCTAGCTATCTGTATATGGACACTTTGGACTCCTGTGCCATATAGGTAGATCTCAGTACATGGATATGTTGGACTGATCTGTCAAGTAGGTACCTCTCTGTACATGAACACATTGGACTCATACGTCATGTAGCTAGCTCTAAGTATATGGGGTTGTTGGACTCATCTGTCATATAGCTAGTACCCTGTATATGGACATAATGCATTATTCTGTCATGTTGTTAGCTATCATTATATGGACACTTTGGGCTCCTCTGCCATGTACGAAACGCTCAGTAAATGGATATGTTTGACTGATCTGCCAGTTAGGTAGCTCTCTGTATATGAACATATTGAACTTCTCTGCCATGTAGCTAGCTCTCAGTATATGAACATATTGGACTCATCTTCCATGTTCTAGTTCCCTGTATATGGACATGTTGGACTTCTCTGCCATGTAACTAGCTCTCTGTATATAGACAAGTTGGATTCATCTGCTTGTAGCCAGAACTCTGTGTATGGAAATGTTACACTACCCTGCCATGTATCTAGCTCTCTGTATATCGACATTTTGGACTCGTTTGCCATGTAGCTAGGTCTCAGTATATGGACATGTTGGACTCATATGCCCTGTTTCTAGGACCCTGTATATATACATGTTGTAATACTCTGCCAATTAGCTAACTCTCTGTATATGGACATGTTGGACACATCTGTCATGTAGCTAGAAATCTACATATGGAAATGATGCACTAATCTGCCTTGAAGCTAGCTCTCTGTATATAGACAAGTTGGACTCCTCTGCTTGAAACTAGGACTCTCTATATGGAACTGTTACACTACCCTGCCATGTAGCTAGCTGTCCATATACAGAGTAGTTGAACTCATCTGTCTTGTAGCTAGAACTCTGTAAATGGAAATGTTACACTACCCTACCATGTAGGTAGCTCTCTCTCTATGGACATTTTGGACTCGTCTGCCATGTAACTAGCTCTCTGTACGTGGATATGTTGGACTTATCTGCCAAGTAGGTAGCTCTCTGTATATAAACATTTTGAACTTGTCTCCCATGTAGCTAGCTCTCAGTATATCAACATATTAGACTTGTCTTACATGTAACTAGCTCTAGTATATGGACATGTTGGACTACTCTGACATGTAGCTAGCTCTCAGTATATGGATAACTTGGACACATCTTCCATGTAGATAGAACTTTGTTTATGGAAATGTTGCACTACCCTGCCATGGAACTAGCTCTCTAGATATGGACATGTTGGATTCATCTGCCATGTAGCTAGGTCCCTGTATATGTACATGTAGTACTACTCTGCCATGTAGCTAGCTCCCTGTGTATGGACTTGTTGGACACATCTGCCATGTAGCTAGAACTCTGTATAAGGATATGTTGCACTCCCCTGCCATGTAGCTAGCTCTCTGTATATGAACATATTGTACTTGTCTGTCATGTAGCTAGCTCTCAGTATATGGACACATTGGGCACATCTGCCATGTAGCTTGTACTCTTTATATGGACATGTTGTACTACTCTGCCATGTAGCTTGCTCTCAATGTATGAACACTTTGGACTCATCTGCCATGTAGCTTGAACTCTGTATATGGAAATGATGCACTACCCTGCCATGTAGCTAGCTCTCTCTAAATGAACATATTGGACTTATCTGCCATGTAACTAGCTATCAGGTTTTGGACAAGTTTGACGCATATGCCATGTAGCTTTTACTCTTTATATGGACATGTTGCACTACTCTGTCATGTAGCTAGTTCTCTGTATATAGACAAGTTGGACTCATCTGCCATGTAGTTAGAACTCTGTATATGGAAATGATGCACTAACCTGCCATGAAGCTAGCTATCTGTATATAGACAAGTTGGACTAATCTGCCTTAAAGGTAGAACTCTGTATAAGGAAATCTTGTGTTACCCTGCTAATTAGCTCAGTCTCTGTATATGGACATTTTGGATTCGTCTGTCATATAGCTAGCTCTCTGTACATTGATATGTTGCACTGATCTGCCAAGTAGGTAGCTTTCTGTATATGAACATATTGGACTTGTCTGCCATAGAGCCTGCTCTCGATATATGGACATGTTGGACTCATCTGCCATTAGCCATTACCCTGTATATATACATATTTGATTACTTAGCCATGTAACTAACTCTCAGTATATGGACACGTTGGACACATCTGCCATGTAGCTAGAACTCTGTATATGGAAATGTTGCACTACTCTGCCATGTAGCTAGCTC
>NW_006409196.1:80928-87044 GCF_000296735.1 Chrysochloris asiatica | reverse complement strand
CTGCCATGTAGCTATCTCTTTGTATATAGACACATTGGACCCATCTGCCTTGTAGCTAGTATTCTGTATAGGGAAATGATGCACAATGCTGCCATTTAGCTAGCTCTCTGTGTATGGATATTTTGAATTTGTCTGCCTTGTAGCTCACTTTCTACACATGGATATGTTGGACAGATCTGCCAAGTAGGTAGCTCTCTGTACATGAATATAATTGACTTGTATGCCATGTACCTAGCAGTTGGACACAGCTGACATGTAGCTAGAACTCTGTATATGGATATGTTGGAATACTCTACCATGTAGGTTGCTCTCAGTTTATGAACACTTGGACTAATCTGACATGTAGCTAGTAGCCTGTATATGGTCTGCTCTGCCATGTAGCTAGCTCTCAGTATATGGACACATTGGACACATCTGACATGTACCTAGAATTCTGTATATGGAAATGTTGCACTTCTCTGCATGTAGCTAGCTCTCTGTATACAGACAAGTTGGACTCATCTGCCTTGTAGCTAGAATTCTGTATGTGGAAAAGTTGCACCACCCTACCATGTAACTAGCTCTCAGTATATAGACACGTTGGATATATCTGCCATGTAGCTAGAACTCTGTATATGGACATGTTGGACTACTCTACCATGAAGCCCGCTCTCAGTATATGAACACTTTGGACTCATCTGCCATGTAGCTAGTACCCTGTATATAGACTACTCTGTATACAGACAAGTTGGACTAATCTGCCTTGTAGCTAGAACTCTGTATATGGAAATGTTGCACCACACTGCCACTTAGCTACCTCTCTGTATATGGACATTTTCGACTCGTCTGCCATGTAGCTAGCTCTCTGTACATGGATATTTTGGACTGATCTGCCAAGTAGGTAGCTCTCTGTATATGAACATATTGGACATGTCTGCCACTTAGCTAGCTCTCAGTATATGGACACGTTGGACACATCTTCCATGTAGCTAGAACTTTGTATATGGAAATGTTGCACTACACTGCCATGTAGCTAGCTCTCAGTATATGGATATTTTGGACAAGTCTGCCACATAGCTAGTTCTCTGTACATGGATATGTTGGACTGATCTGCCAAATAGGTAGCTATCTGTGTATGAACATATTGAACTTGTTTGCCAGGTAGCTAGCTCCCATTATATGGACACGTTGGACATATCTGCCATGTAGCTAGAACTCTCTATATGGAAATGTTGCACTATTCTGCCATGTAGTTAGCTCTCTGTATATAGACAAGTTGGACTCATCTGCCTTGTAGCTGGAACTCCATATATGGAAAGGTTGCACTACACTGCCATGCAGCTAGCTCTCTGTGTATTAACATATTGAACTGCTCTGCCATGTAGCTAGCTCTCAGTATATGTACATATTGGACTCATCTACCGTGTAGCTATTTTCCTGTATATAGACATGGTGGACTACTCTGCCATGTAACTAGCTCTTAGTATATGGACAAGTTGGACACATCTGCCATGTAGCAAGTACTCTATATATGGAAATGATGCACTACTCTGCCATGTAGCTAGCTCTCTGAATTTAGACAAGTTGGACTAATCTGCCCTACAGCTAGAACTCTGTATATGAAAATGTTGCACTACCCTGCCATGTAGCTAGCTCTTTGTATATGGACATTTTTGACTCGTCTGCCATGTAGCTAGCTTTCTATTCATGGATATGTTGGACTGATCTGCCTAGTAGGTAGCTTTCTGTATATGAACCTATTGGGCTTGTCTGCCATACAGCTAGCTCTCATATATGAACACTATGGACTCATCTGCCATGTAGCTTTAATTCTGTATAGGGAAATGAAGCACTATTCTGCCATATAGCTAGCTCTCTGTATATGGATATTTTGGACTCGTGTGCCATGTAGCTAGTTCTCTGTACATGGATATGTTGTACTGATCTACCAAGTAGGTACCTCTCTGTATATGAACTTATTGGATTGTCTGCCATGTAGCTAGCACTCAGAATATGGGCATGTTGGACTTATCTGCCTTGTAGCTAGTACTCTGTATATGGAAATGTTGTAGTACCCTGCCATGTAGCTAGCACTCTGTATATAGACAAGTCGAGTTCATCTGCATTGTAGCTAGAACTCTGTACATGGAAATGTTGCACTACCCTACCATGTAGTTAGCTCTTAGTATGTGAACACTTTGGACTCATCTGCCATGTGGCTTGAACTCTGTATATGGAAATGATGTGCTACTCTGCCATGTAGCTAGCTCCCTGAATATATACAAGTTGGACTATTCTGCCATGTAACAAGTACTCTGTATATGCATATGTTGGACTAATCTACCATGTAGCTAACTCACAGTATATGGATACGTTCGACACATCTGCCATGTAGTTAGAACTCTGTATATGGAAATGTTGCACTATCCTGCAATGTAGCTAGTTCTTTTTATGAACATGTTGGATTCATCTGCCTTATAGCTATCCCTATATATATACACATGTAGGATTCATCTGCCATGGAGCTCACTCTCTATATATGGACATTTAGGAATTGTCTGCCATGTAGATAGCTCTCTATATAATATGTTGGACTGATCTGCCAAGTGGGTAGCTCTCTGTATACGAACATACTGGATTTGTCTGCCATGTAGCTAGCTCTCAGTATATGGACATTTTGGACACATCTGCCATGTAGCTAGAACTCTGTATTTGGAAATGATGCACTACTCTGCCATGTAGCTATTTATCTATATATGGACAATTTGAACTAGTCTGACATGTATCTAGCTCTCTGTACATGGATATGTTTGACTGTTCTACCATGTAGGTACATCTCAGTATATGGACATGTTGGACACATTTGACATGTAAATAGATTTCTGTATATGGAAATGGTGCACTACCCAGAAATGTCGCTAGGTCTCTGTATATAGACAAGATGTACTCATCTGACTTGTAGCTAGAACTCTGTATATTGAAATATTGCAAAATCCTGCCATGTAGTTAGATCTCTTTATATAGACACGTTGACTCATTTGCCTTGTAGCTTAAACTCTGTATATGGAAATGTTGCACTACCCTGCCATGTAGCTAGCTCTCTGTATATGGGCATTTTGGACTCGTCTGTCATGTAGCTTGGTTTCTGTACATGGATATCTTGGACTGATCTTCCAAGTAGGTAGCTCTTTGTATATGAATATATTGGACTTGTCTGCCATGTAGCTAGCTCTCAGTATATGGACACGTTGGACACATCTACCATGTAGCTAGAACTCTGTCTATGGATATATTGGACTATGCTACCATGTAGCTAGCTCTCAGTATATGAACTCGTTGGACTCATCTGCCATGCAGCTTGAACTCTGTATATGGAAATGACGCAGTACTCTGCCATGTAGCTAGCTCTCTGTATATAGACATTTTGGACTCGTATGACATGTAGATAGCTCTCTGTGCATGGATATTTTACACTGATCTGCCATGTAGTTACCTCTCTATATATGGACACATTGGACACATCTGCCATGTACCTAGAACTCTACATATGGAAATGTTGGACTACCTTGCCATGTCGCTAACTCTCTGTATATAGACATGATGGACTCATCTCCCATGTAGCTAGAACTCGGTATATGGAAATGTTGCACTATCCTGCCATGTAGCTAGCTCTCTGTATATAGACACGTTGGACTCATTTGCCTTGTAGCTAATACTCTGTATATGGAAATGTTGAACTACTCTGCCATGTAGCTAGCTCTCAGTATATGGACAAGTTGGACACATCAGCCATGCAGCCAGAACTCTGTATATGGACATGTTGGACTACTCTACCATGTAGCTAACTCTCAGTATATGAACACTTTGGACTCATCTGTCATGTAGCTTGAACTCTGTATATGAAAATGATGCAGTGCTCTGCCATGTAGCTAGCTCTCTGTATATAGACATTTTGGACTCATATGACATGTATCTAGCTCCCTGTGCATGGATATTTTGGACTGATCTCCAGGTATCTTGCTCTCAGTATATATAATCATTGAAAACATCTACCATGAAGCTAGAACTCTGTATATGTAAATGTTGTACTACCCTTCCATGTTGTTAGCTCTCTGTATATAGACAAGTTGGACTCATCTGCCTTGTTGCTAGAACTCTGTACATTGCAATGTTGCACTACCCTGCCATGTAGCTAGGTCTCTGCATATAAACACATTGGAATCATTTTCCTTGTAGCTAGAACGCTTTATATGGAAAAGCTGCTCTACTCTGTCATGTACCTAGCTCTGTGTATATAGACATGTTGGATTCATCTGCCTTTTAGCTAGAATTCTGTATATGGAAATGATGCACATCCCTGCCATCTAGCTAGCTCTCTGTATTAGGACACGTTGGAAAAACCATCATGTCACTAGAACTCTGTCTATGGAAATGTTGCACTACCCTGCCATGTAGCTAGCTCTCTACATATGAACATATAGTACTTTTCTGCCATGTAGCTAGCTCTCAGAATTTGGACATGTTGGACTACTCTGCCATGTTGCTAGCTATAAGTATATGGACATTTTGGACTCATCTGCCCTGTAGCTATCTCTCAGTATATGGGCATGTTGGACTCATCTGTCATGTAAATAGTAACCTGTATATGGACATGTTGCACTACCCTGCCATGTAGTTAACTCTCTGTATATGAACATATTGGACTTGTCTGCCATGTAGCTAGCTCTCAGTATATGGACACGTTGGACACATCTGCCTTGTATCTACAACTCTGTATATGGAAATGATGCAGTACTCTGCCATGTAGCTAGCTCTCTGTATATGGACATTTTAAACTCGTATGACATGTAGCTACCTATCTGTGCATCGATAATTTAGACTGACCCGCCATGTAGATAACTCTCAATATATGGACTCGTTGGACACATCTCTATGCAGCTAGAACTGAGTATATGAAAATGTTGCACTGCCTTGCTAAATAGCTAGCTCTTTGTATATAGACAAGTTTTACTCATCATCCTTGTAGCTAGAACTCAGTATATGGAAATGTTGCACTACCCTGCCATGTAGCTAGCTTTCTTTATATGGACCTTTTGGACTCATCTGCCATGTAGCTAGATCTCTTAATATGGATATGTTGAACTCATGTGCCATGTAGGAGGCTCTCATTAAATGGACATGTTGGACACATCTGCCATGTTGCTAGATCTCTGTATATGGAAATGTTGCACTATCCTGCCATTGTTGCTACCTCTCTGTAATTGGACATTTTGGACTTGTCTGACCTGTAGCTAGCTCTCTGTACATGGATATTTTGGACTGAACTGACATGTAGCCTGCTCTCACTATATGGACATGTTGGACACATATAGCTAGAACTGCATGGACATGTAGCTAGAACTCTGTATATAGAAATGTTACTCTACCCTGCCATGTAGTTAGCTCTCTGTATAGAGACAAGTAGGACTCATAGGCCTTGTAGCTACAACTCTGTATATTGAAATGTTTCACTACCCTGACATGTAGCTCGTTCTGTATATGGACATTTTGCACTCGTCTGACATGTAGCTAGCTCTCTGTACATGGATATGCAGGACTGATCTGCCAAGAAGGTAGCTCTCTGAATATGAACATATTGGACTTGTCTGCCACGTAGCTTGCTCTCAGTATATGGATACATTGGAAACATCTGCCAGGTTGCTAGAACTTTGAATTGTGAATTGAATTGCGATGCAGCCAGTTGGCATTGATGTCTGCCATTTAGCAACCTCTCATTTATGGATACTTTGGACATATCTCCCATGTAGCTAGAACTCTTAATATGGAAATGTTGCACTACTCTGCCATGTACCTAGCTCTGAGCTTTCAAAAAAATTTAAGAGTTTTATTAGGTAGTAAAACTTTTTACAATGTGAATGTGTTCTACCTTGCCAATACAGCAAGAAAATAGTTTCCTAGATCATGAAATCCTGAATGAAACGTTCTCTTAGTGTAATACAAGTTTTGTTTTCATTCCTATACGTGAAATAGCTTCCCCAATGGATTCCTTTGTCTCTTTCAACAGTTCTTCCTATTCATCACTTAGCAAGCAAATTCATGGAGGCTTTCATTTTCAAACAGATAGTTTTCCTATAAGT
>NW_006409196.1:78430-80263 GCF_000296735.1 Chrysochloris asiatica | reverse complement strand
TGTAATACAAGTTTTGTTTTCATTCCTATACATGAAATCGCTTTCCCAATTGATTCCTTTGTCTCTGTCAAGAGTTCTTAGTATTCATCACTTAGTAAGCAAATTCATGGAGGCTGTCATTTTCAAACAGATATTTTTCCTATAAGTTACCCAAGAAACAGTGTTTAAAGATTCCTGCTGTGTATCACAATTAAGGTTTATAGACTTTTTGCTAAGAAGCCTACCAATTTCACTTGCAAATTGAATTGATTTTTGTGAAACTGAAATATCACTTCCTATGAAAAGCATATCAAATGGTCTTCAGAAACAGCAGAAGCTTAAAACAGAGAGATTCAGGAAAACAGGAAGAAACTGTCCAATGTGAGCTTTCAAAAACATCTAAGAGGTTCATTAGGTAATAAAACTCTTTACAATGTGAATATGTTCTACCTTGCCAATACAGCAAGAAAATACTTTCCTAGATCATGAAATCCTGAATAAAACGTTGTGTTTAGTGTAATACAAGTTTAGTTTTCATTCCTATACATGAAATCGCTTTCCCCATTGATTCCTTTGTCTCTTTCAACAGTTCTTACTATTCCTCACTTAGCAAGCAAATTCATGGAGACTTTCATTTTTAAACAGATAGTTTTCCTATAATTTACCCAAGAAACAGTGTTTAAAGATTCCTGCTATGTATCACAATTAAGGTTTATAGCCTTTTGGTTAAGAAGCCTACGGATTTCACTTGCAATTTGAATTGATTTTGTGAAACGGAAATCTCGCTTCCTATGAAAAGCATATGAAATGGTCTTCAGAAACAGCAAAGAAGCTTGAAATTGATAGATTCATGGTAACACGAAGAAAGTGGCAAATGTGAGCTTTCAAAAACATCTAAGAGGTTCATTAGGTAGTAAAACACTTTACAATGTGAATGTGTTCTACCTTGCCAATAGTGCAAGAAAATAGTTTCCTAGATCATGAAATCCTGAACGAAACGTTCTGTTTAGTGTAATAAAAGTTTTGTTTTCATTCCTATACATGAAATAGCTTCTCCAAGGTTTATAGCTTTAATTTAGAGAGTTAAACTACCCAAGGCTATAAACCTTAATTGAGATACAGAGCAGGAATCTTTAAACACTGTTTCTTGGGTAACTTATAGGAAAACTATCTGTTTGAAAATGAAAGCCTCCATGAATTTGCTTGCTAAGTGATCAATACTAAGAACTGTTGAAAGAGACAAAGGAATCCATTGGGGAAGCTATTTCATGCACAGCAATGAAAAGAAAACTTGTATTACACTAAACACAACATTTCATGCAAGATTTGATGATCTCGGAAACTATTTTCATGCTATGTGGGCAAGGTAGAATACCTTCATGTTTTACAGAGTTTTACTACCCAAGGAACCTCTTAGATGTTTTTGAAAGCTCACATTTGTCAGTTTCTTTGTGTTATCCTGAATCTCTCCGATTTAAGCTTTTTAGCTGTTTCTGAATACCATTTCTTATGCTTTTCATAGGAAACGAGATTAGAGTTTCAAAAAAAGGCAATTCTATTCACAAGTGAAATCCGTAGGCTTTTTAGAAGGAAGGCTATAAACCTTAATTGTGTTACACACCAGGAAAATTTAAACACGGTTTCTTGGGTGACTTATAGGAAAACTATCTGTTTGAAAATGACAGCCTCCCTAAATTTGCTTGCTAAGTGATGAATAGTAAGAACTGTTGAAAGAGACAAAGGAATCCATTGGGGAAGCTATTTCACGTATAGGAATGAAAACAAAACTTGTATTCCACTAAACACAACGTTTCGTTCAGGATTTCATGACCTAGGAAACTATTTTCTTGCTGT
>NW_006409196.1:50327-54451 GCF_000296735.1 Chrysochloris asiatica | reverse complement strand
TGAATTTGCTTGCTAAGTGATGAATTGTAAGAAATGTTGAAAGAGACAAAGGAATCCATTGGGGAAGCTATTTCACGTATAGGAATGAAAACAAAACTTGTATTACACTAAACACATCACTTCGTTCAGGATTTCATGACCTAGGAACCTATTTTGTTGCTGTATTGGCCAGATATAATACATTCACATTTTAGAGCGTTTTACTACCCAAGAAACCTCTTAGATGTGTTAGAAAGCTCACATTTGCCAATTTCTTCCTGTTTTCCTGAATCTCTACGTTTTAAGTTTCTTAGCTGTTTCTGAAGACCATTTCATATGCTTTTCATAGGAAGCGAGATTTCAGTTTCACAAAAAGCAATTCAATTTGCAATTGAAATCGGTAGGCTTCTTAGGCAAAAGGCTATAAACCTTAATTGTGTTATGCACCAGGAATCTTTAAACACTGTTTCTTGGGTAACTTATAGGAAAACTATCTGTTTGAAAATTGCAGCCTCCAAGAATATGCGTGCTAAGTGATGAATAGTAAGAACTGTTGAAAGAGACAAAGAATCAATTGGGGAAGCTATTTCACGTATAGGAATGAAAACAAAACTTGTATTACACAAAACACAAAGTTTCATTCAGGATTTGATCATCTAGGAAACTATTTTCTTGCTGTGTTGGCAAGGTAGAACACATTCACTTTTTAGAGGGTTTTACTACCCAAGGAACCTCTTAGATGTTTTTGAAAGCTCACATTTGCCAGTTTCTTCGTGTTATCCTGAATCTCTCCGTTTTATGCTTCTTAACTGTTTCTGAAGATCATTTCATATACTTTTCATATTAAGCGAGATGTCAGTTTCACAAAAAAAAATTCAATTTGCAAGTGAAATCGATAGGCTTCTTAGCAAAAAAGCTATAAAACTTAATTGAGATATGGAGCAGGAATCTTTAAACACTATTTCTTGGATACCTTATAGGAAAACTATCTGTTTGAAAATGAAAGCCTCCATGAATTTGCTTGCTAAGGGATGAAAAGTAAGAACTGTTGAAAGAGACAAAGGAATCATTTGGGGAAGCTATTTCATGTATAGGAATGAAAAAAAAACTTGTATTGCACTAAACACTACGTTTCGTTCAGGATTTCATGATCTAGGAAATTATTTTCTTGCTGTATTGTCAAGATCAAACACATTCACATTGTAAACAGTTTTACTACCTAATGAACCTCTTAGATGTTTTGAAAGCTCACATTTGCCACTTTCTTCATGTTACCATGAATCTTTCAGTTTTAAGCTTCAGAGATGTTTCTGAAGATCATTTCTTATGCTTTTCATAGGAAGCAAGATTTCAGTTACCCAAAAAGCAATACAATTAGCAAGTGAAATCAGTAGGCTTTTTAGCAGGAAGACTATAAACATTAATTCTGTTACACACCAGGAAACTTTAAACACTGTTTTTTTTGGTGACTTATAGGGAAATTATCTGTTTGAAAATGACAGCCACCCAGAATTTGCTTGCTAAGTGATGAATAGTAAGAACTGTTGAAAGAGACAAAGGAATCCTTTGGGGGAAGCTATTTCACGTATAAGAATGAAAACAAAACTTGTATTACACTAAACACAACGTTTCGTTCAGGATTTCATGATCTAGGAAATTATTTTCTTGCTGTATTAGCAAGGTAGAACACATTCACATTGTAAAGAGTTTTACTACCTAATGAACCTCTTAGATGTTTTTGAAAGCTCACATTTGCCACCTTCTTCATGTTACCATGAATCTCTCAGTTATAAGCTTCTGAGCTGTTTCTGAAGAACATTTCATATGCTTTTCAAAGGAAGCGAGATTTCAGTTTCACAAAAAGCAATTCTATTCGCAAGTGAAATCGGTAGGCTTCTTAGGCAAAAGGCTATAAACCTTAATTGTGTTACAAACCAGGAAACTTTAAACACTGTTTCTTGGGTGACTTATAGGAAAACTATCTGCTTGAAAATGACAGCCTCCCTGAATTTTTTGCTAATTGATGAATAGTAAGAAATGTTGAAAGAGACAAAGGAATCCTTTGGGGAAGCTATTTCAGGTGTAGGAATAAAAACAAAACTTGTATTACACTAAACACAACGTTTCGTTCAGGATTTCATGACCTAGGAAACTATTTTCTTGCTGTATTGGCCAGGTAGAACACATTCACTTTTCAGAGAGTTTTACTACCCAAGCAACCTCTTAGATGTTTTTGAAAGCTCACATTTGCCAGTTTCTTTGTGTTATCCTGAATCTATAAGTTTTAATTTTCTGAGCTGTTTCTGAAGACCATTTCATATGCTTTTCATAGGAGGCGAGATTTCAGTTTCACAAAAAGCAATTCAATTTGCAAGTGAAATCGGTAAGCTTCTTAGCCAAAAGTCTATAAACCTTAATTGTGATACAGAGCAGGAATCTTTAAACAGTGTTTCTTGGGTAACTTATAGGAAAACTACCTGTTTGAAAATGACAGCCTCCATGAATTTGTTTTCTAAGTGATGAATAGTAAGAACTGTTGAAAGAGACAAAGAATCAATTGGGGAAGCTATTTCACATATAGGAATGAAAACAAAACTTGTATTACACTAAACAGAACGTTTCGTTCAGGATTTCATGATATGGGAAACTATTTTCTTGCTGTATTGGCAATGTAGAACACATTCACATTGTAAAGAGTTTTACTACCTAATAAACCTCTTATATGTTTTTGAAAGCTCACATTTGCCAGTTTCTTCGTGTTCCCGTGAATCTATCAGTTTTAAGCTTCTGAGCTGTTTCTGAAGAACATTTCATATGCTTTTCATAGGAAGCGAGATTTCAGTTTCACAAAAATAATTCTATTCGCAAGTGAAATCGGTAGGCTTTTTAGCAGAAAGGCTATAAACCTTAATTGTGTTACAAACAAGGAAACTTTAAACACTGTTTCATGGGTGACATATAGGAAAACTATCTGTTTGAAAATGACAGCCTCCCTGAATTTGCTTGCTAAGTGATGAAGAGTAAGGACTGTTGAAAGAGACAAAGAATCAATTGTGGAAGCTATTTCACGTATAGGAATTAAAACAAAACTTGTATTACATTAAACAGAACGTTTCGTTCAGGATTTCATGACCTAGGAATCTATTTTCTTGCTGTATTGGCAAGGTAGAATACATTCAAGTTTTAGAGAGTTTTACTACACAAGGAATCTCTTAGATGTTTTTGAAAGCTCACATTTGCTGGTTTCTTCGTGTTATCCTGAATCTCTCCGTTTTAAGCTTCTAAGCTGTTTCTTAAGATCATTTCATATGCTTTTCATAGGAAGCGAGATTTTAGTTTCACAAAAAGCAATTCAATTTACAAGTGAAATCGGTAGGCTTCTTAGCAAAAAAAGCTATAAATCTTAATTGAGATACAGAGCAGGAAACTTTAAACACTGTTTCTTGGATAACTTATAGGAAAACTATCTGTTTGAAAATAACAGGCTCCATGAATTTTCTTGGTAAGTGGTGAATAGTAAGAACTGTTGAAAGAGACAAAGAATCAATTGGGGAAGCTATTTCATGTATAGGAATGAAAACAAAACTTGTATTACACTAAACAGACCGTTTCGTTCAGGATTTCATGATCTGGGAAACTATTTTCTTGCTGTATTGGCAATGTAGAACACATTCACATTTAAAGAATTTTACTATCTAATAAATCTCTTAGATGTTTTTGAAAGCTCCCATTTGCCAGTTTCTTCGTGTTCCCATGAATCTATCAGTTTTAAACTTCTGAGCTGTTTCTGAAGACCATTTCATATGCTTTTCATAGGAAGCGAGATTTCAGTTTCACAAAAAGCAATTCTATTCGCAAGTGAAATCGGTAGGCTTTTTAGCAGAAAGGCTATAAACCTTAATTGTGTTACAAACAAGGAATCTTTAAACACTGTTTCTTGGGTGACTTATAGGAAAACTATCTGTTTGAAAATGACAGCCTCCATGAGTTTACTTGCTAAGTGATGAGTAGTAAGAACTGTTGAAAGAGACAAAGGAATCAATTGGGGAAGCTCCGTAGTGGTTACGAATCGGGCTGCGAACCTTAAGGTCAGCGGTTCGAAACTACCAGCCGCTCCGTGGGAGAAAGATGAGGCTTTCTACTCC
>NW_006409196.1:46649-49753 GCF_000296735.1 Chrysochloris asiatica | reverse complement strand
AACCTCTTAGATGTTTTTGAAAGCTCACATTTGCCAGTTTCTTCGTGTTACCATGAATCTCTCCGTTTTAAGCTTCTTAGCTGTTTCTGAAGACCATTTCATATACTTTTCATAGGAAGGGAGTTTTCAGTTTCACAAAAAGCAATTCAATTTGTAAGTGAAATCAGTAGGCTTCTTAGCAAAAAGGCTATAAACCTTAATTGTGTTACACACCAGGAATCTTTAAACACTGTTTCTTATGTTACTTATAGGAGAACTATCTGTTTGAAAATGACAGCCTCCATGAATATGCTTGCTAAGTGATGAACAGTAAGAACTGTTGAAAGAGTCAAAAAAGCAATTGGGGAAGCTATTTCACGTATAGGAATGAAAACAAAACTTGTATTACACTAACACAACGTTTTGTTTAGGATTTCATGATCTTGGAAACTATTTTCTTGCTGTGTTGGCAAGTTAGAACACATTCACGTTTTATGGCATAATAGTGCAACATTTCCATATACAGAGTTCTAGCTGAATGGCAGATGCTTCCAATGTGTCCATATACTGAGAGCTACCCACATGGCAGAGTAGTCCAAACTGTCCATATAGAGGGTACTACCTACATGGCAGATGAATCCAAAATGTCCATACACTTAGAGCTAGCTTCATGGCAGATAAGTCCAATAAGTTCATATACAGTGAGCTAGCTGCATGGCAGAGCAGTGTAACATTTCTATATACAGAGTTAAAGCTACATGGCAGATGAGCCCAAAGTGTTCATATACTGAGGGATAGCTACATGGCAGGGTATTGCAACATTTCCATATACAGAGTTCTACCTACAATGCAGATGAGTCCAACTTGTCTATATACAGGGAGCTAGCTACATTTCAGAGTAGTCCAACATGTCCATATAAAGAGTATTAGCTAACTGGCTAATGAGTCCAACCTGTCCATATACATAGAGCTAACTACATGGAAGACAAGTCAAACATGTTCATATACAGAGAGCAACCTACTTGTGAGATCAGTCCAACTTATCCCTGTACAGAGAGCTAGCTATATTTCAGAAGAGTCTAAAATGTCCATATACAGAAAGGAAGCTACATGGCAGGGTAGTGCAACATTTCTATTTACAGAGTTCTAGCTACAAGTCAGATGAATCCAACTTGTCTATATACAGAGAGCTAGCTACAAGGCATGGTAGTGCAACATTTCCATATACAGAATGCTACCTACAAGGCAGATGAGTCTAACTTGTGTACATACAGAGAGCTAACTTCATGGCAGGGGAGTCCAAAATGTCCATATACATGGTACTAGCTACAAGGCAGATGCGTCTAACATGTCCAAACACTGAGAGCTAGTTTCATGGCAGACTTGTCCAATATGTTCATGTACAGAAAGCTAGCTACATGGTATGGTAGTGCAACATTCCCATATACAGAGTTCTAGCTACATGACAAATGTGTCCAACTTGCCTATATACTGAGAGCTAGGTACATGGCAGAGTAGTCCAACATGTCCATATACAGGGTACTAGCTACATGGCAGGTGAGTCCAACATGTCCATATACTGAGAGCTAGCTACATGGAAGACAAGTCCAATATGTTCATATACAGAGAGCTACCTACTTGGCAGATGAGTTCATCATATCGATGTTCAGAGAGGTAGCTACATGGCAGACAAATCAAAAATGTCCATATACAGAGAGAAAGCTACATGGCAAGGTAGTGCAACATTTCCATATACAAAGTTCTAGCTACATGGAAGATGTGTTCGAAGTGTCCATATACTGATAGCTCAGTATATGGCAGATAAGTCCAACGTATCCATGTACAGAGAGCTAGCTGCATAACAGACGAGTGCAAAATGTCCACATACAGAGTTCTAGCTACAAGGCAGATGAGTCCAAGATGTATATATAGAGATCAAGCTACATGGCAGAGTAGTGTAACATTTTCATATACAGAGTTCCAGCTACATGACAGATGTGTCCAATGTGTACATATAATGAGAGCCAGCTATATGGCTGAGTATTCCAACATGTCCATATAAAGGGTACTAGCTACAAGCAGATGAGTCCAACATGTCTATATACTGAGAGCTACCTACATGGCAGACAAGTCCAATATGTTCATATACAGAGATCTACCTACTTTGCAAATCACTCCAAAATATTCATGTACAGAAAGCTAGCTACATGGGACAGTAGTGCAATATTTCCATCTACAGAGTTCTAGCTACAAGTTCGATGAGTGCATCTTGTCTATATAAACAGAGCTAGCTATATGGCCGAATAGTGCACCATTTCCATATACCGAGAGCTAGCTACATGTCAGGGTTATGCAACATTTCCATATAGAGTGTTCTAGCTACAAGGCGATGAGTTCAACTTGCCTTTATATAGAGTGCTAGCTACATGGCAGAGTAGTGCAACATTTACATATACAGAGAGCTAGTTACATGACAGGGTATTGCAACATTTCCATATACAAAGTGTTAGCGACATGGCAGATGTGTCCAACATATCCATATACTGAGAGCTAGCTACAGGGCAGAGCAGTCCAACATGTCCATATGCAGGGTACTAGCTTCAAGGAAGATGAGGCCAACTTGTCTATATACTGAGAGCTAACTACAAATCACAGTAGTGCAATATTTCCAAATACAGAGTTCTAGCTACAAGGCAGATGAGTCCAACTTGTCTATATACAGAGAGCTAGCTACATGGCAGGATGCTGCAACATTTCCATATACAGAGAGCTAGCTACATTGCAGGGTTGTGCAACATTTCCTTATACAGAGTTACAAGGCGATGAGTCCAACTAGTCTTCATATAGAGAGCTAGCTTCATGGCAGAGTAGTGCAACACTTAAACATAAAGAAAGCTAGTTACATGGCAGTGTAGTTCAACATTTCCATATACAGAATTCTAGCTACATGGCAGAAGTGTCCAATGTGTCCATATACTGAGAGATAGCTACATGGCAGAGCAGTCCAACATGTCCATATACAGGGTACAAGCAACAAGGCAGATGAGTCCAACATGTCTATATTCTGAGAGATACCTACATGGCAGACAAGTCCAATATGTTCATATACAGAGATCTACCTATTT
>NW_006409196.1:39714-46391 GCF_000296735.1 Chrysochloris asiatica | reverse complement strand
TACTAGCTACATGACAGAAGTGTCCAACATGTCCTTACACTGAGAGCTAGCTTCATGGCAGACAAGACCAATATGGCCATATACAGAGAGCTAGCTACATGGCAGGGTAGTGCTACATTTCCATATACAGAGTTCTAACTACATGGCAGATATATCAAACGCGTCCATATACTGAGAGATAGCTACATGGCAGACAAGTCCAATATGTTCATATTCAGAGAGCTATCTACTTGGCAGATCAGTCCAACATATCCATTTACAGAGAGCTAGCTATATGGCTGATGAATCCATAATGTCCATATACAGAAGGCTAGCTATATGGCAGGGTAGTGTCATATTTCCATATAAAGAGTTCATGCTGCAAGGTAGATGAGTCCAACTTCTCTATATACAGAGAGCTACCTACATGGCAGGATAGTGCAACATTTCCCTACACAGAGTTTTAGCTACATGGCAGATGTGTCCAACGTGTCCATATACTCAGAGCAAGCTACATGGCAGAGTATTACACCATGTCCATATAAAGGGTACTAGCTACATGGAAGATACGTCCAACATGTCCATATCCTGAGAGCTAGCTACATGGCAGAGTACTCCAACATGTCCATATACAGGGTAATAGCTACATGGCAGATGAGTCCAACATGTTCATATACTGAGAGCTAGTTACATGGAAGACAAGTCCAATATGTACATATACAGAGAGCGAGGTATATGCAGGGAAGTGCAACATTTCGATATACAGAGTTCTATCTACAAGGCAAATGAGTCTTAGTTGTCTATGTACAGAGAGCTAACTACATGGCAGAGTAGTGCAACATGTCCATATACAGAGTTATAGCTACATGGCAGATGTGTCCAACGTGTCCATATACTGAGAGCAAGCTATGTCGCAGATTATTCCAATGTGCACATATACTGAGAGCTAGCTACATGACAGACAAGTCCAATATGTTCATATACAGAGAGCTATCTACTTGGCAGATCAGTCAGTCCAACATATAAATGTACAGAGAGCTAGCTACATTGCAGACGCGGCCAAATTGTCCATATACAGAGAGCTAGCTACATGACAGGGTAGTACAACATTTCCATATACAGAGTTCTAGCTACAAGGCAGATGAGTCCAACTTGTCTATATACATAGAGCAAGCTACATGGCAGAGTAGTGCAACATTTCCATATACAGAGTTCTAGCTACATGGCAGATGTAACCAACAAGTCCATATACTGAGAGTTAAATATACGGCAGAAAAGTCCAAAATGTTCATATAAAAACAGCTACCTACAAGGCACATCAGTCCAATATATCCATGTACAGAGATCTAGCTACATGGCAGACGAATCCAAAATGTCCGTATAAAGAGAGCTAGCTACATGCCAGGGTAGTGCAGCATTTCCATATACAGAGTTCTAGCTTCAAGGCAGATGAGTCCAACTGTCTATATATGGAGAGCTAGCTACATGGCAGGGTAGAGCAACATTTACATATACAGAGTTCTAGCTACAAGGAAGATGAGTCCAAAATGTCCATATACAGGGTACTAGCTACAAGGCAGTTTTGTCCATCTGTCCATATACTGAGAACTAGCTACATGGCAGAGTAGTCCAACATGTCCATATAAAGAGTACTAGCTACCTGACTAATGAGCCCAACATGTCCATATACTGAGAGCTGGCTACATGGTAGACAAGTCCAATATGTTCATATGCAGAGAACACCCTACTTGGTAGATTAGTCCATCATATCCATGTATAGAGAGCTACCTACATGGCAGACTTGTCCAACATGTCCATGTATAGTCTACTATCTATATGGCATATGAGTCCAACATGTCCGTATACTGAGAGCTACCTAGATGGCAGACAAACCGAATATGTTCGTATACAGAGAGCTAACTACTTGGCAGAACAGTCCAACATATCCATGTACCGAGAGCTAGCTACTTTGCAGACACATCCAGTATGTTCATAAACAGTGTGTTACCTACTTGGCAGATCAGTCCAACATATCCATGTACGGAGAGCTAGACAATTGGCAGATAAGTCCAAAATGTCCATATACAGAGAGTTAGCTACTTGGTAGGATAGTGCAACATTTTTATATACAGAATTCCAGCTACAAGGCATATGAGTCCAACTTGTCTATATACAGAGAGCTAGCTACATGGCAGAGTAGTGCAACATTTCCATACACAGAGTTCTAGCTACATGACAGATGTGTCCAATGTGTCCATATACTGAGAGCAAGCTACATGGCAGAGTACTCAAACATGTCCATATACAAGGTACTAGCAACATGGCAGATTTATTCAACATGTCCATATACTTAGAGCTAGCTACATGGAAGACAAGTCCAATATGTTCATGTACAGAGAGCTAGCTATATGGCAGGGAAGTGCAACATTTCCATATACAGAGTTCTAGCTACAAGGCAAATGAGTCCAACTTGTCTATATACAGAGAGCTAACTACATGGCAGAGTAGTGCAACATTTCCACATACAGAGTTCTAGCTACATGGCACATGTATCCAACGTGTCCATATACTGAGAGCAAGATACATTGCAGATTATTCCAATGTGCATATATACTGAGAGGTAGCTACATGGCAAACAAGTCCAATATGTTCATATACAGAGAGCTACCTCCTTGACAAATCAGTCCAACATATCCATATACAGAAAGTTAGCTACATGGCAGAGTAGTACAGCATTTCCATATACAGAGTTGAAACCACAAGTCAGATGAGTCCAACCTGTCTATATACTGAGAGGTAGCTCCATGGCAGAGTAGTCCAACATGTCCATATAAAGTCTATTAGCTACCTAGCTAATGAGTCCAACATGTCCATATACTGAGAGCTAGCTACATAGGAGACAAGTCTAATATGTCCATTTGCAAAGAGATAACTACTTGGTTGATCAATCCATCATATCCATGTATAGAAAGCTGGATACATGACAGGCGAGTCCAAAATGTCCATATACAATGTTGTAGCAACAAGGCAGAAGAATCCAACATGTCTATATATAGAGAGAGCTAACTACATGGCAGAGAAGTGCAACATTTCCATATACATAGTTCTAGCGACATGGCAGATATGTAATTTGTGTCCATTTACTGAGAGCTACCTACATGGCAGATCAGTCAACATGTCCATATACACGGTACTATCTACATGGCGGATGAGTCCAACATGTCCATATACTAAGAGTTAGCTACATGGCAGAGTAGTCCACCATGTCCATATAGACTGTAGTAGCTACAATGCAGATGAGACCAACTTGTCTACATATAGAGAGGTAGCTGCATGGCAGAGTTGTGCATCATTTCCATATTCAGAGTTCAAGCTACATGGCACATGAGTCTTCAGTGTTCATATACTGTGATCTAGCTACATGGCAGATCAGTACAACATGTCCACATAAAGAGTACTAGCTACCTGTTTAATGAGTCTGACATGTCCATATACTGAGAGTTAACTATATGGCAAATAAGTACAGCATGTGTATATATAAAGAACTAGCTCCCTGGCTAATGAGTCCAACATGTTAATATACTGAGAGCTAGCTACATGGCAGACAAGTCCAATAGGTTCATATACAGAGAGTTACCTACTTGGCAGATCAGTCCAACATATCAATGTACAGAGAGCTAGCTCCATGGCAGACGAGTCCAAAATATATTGAGAGCAAGCTACATTGCAGAGTATTCCAACATGTCCATATACAGGGTACTAGCTACATGTCAGATGAGTACTACATATCCATATACTAAGAACTAGCTACATGGAAGACAAGTCCAATATGTGCATATACAGAGAGCTAGCTACATGGCAGGGTAGTGCAACATTTCCATATACAGAGTTCGAGCTACAAGGCAGATGAGTCCAACTGGTTTATATACTGAGAACTAACTATATTGCAGACAAGTCCAATATATTCATATACAGGAAGCTACCTGCTTTGCAGATCAGTCCAACATATCCATGTACAGAGAGCTAGCTACATGGCATAGTAGTCCAACATGTCCATGTACAGGGTACTAGGTACATGGCAGATTATTCCAACATATACATATACAGAGAGCTTGCTACATGTCAGAGTTGTCCAACATGTCCATATACAGAATACTAGCTACATGCCAGATGAGTCCAACATGTCCATATACTAAGAGTTAACTGCATGGCAGAGTAGTCCAACATGTGCATATGCAGGGTCCTAACTACATGGCAGATGAGTCCAACATGTCCATATACTGAGAACTAGCTACATGGAAGACAAGTCCAATATGTTCATATACAGAGAACTAGCTATATGGCAGGGTAGAGCAACATTTCCATATACAAAGTTCTAGCAACAAGGCAGATGAGTCCAACATTTCCATACACAGGGAAATAGCTACAAGGCAGATGTGTCCAGAGTGTATAATATACTGAGAGCTAGATACCTGGCAGAGTAGTGCATCATTTCCATATACAGGGTTCAAACTACATGGCAGATGAGTCCAAAGTGTTCATATACTGAGAGCTAACTACATGGCAGAGTAGTCCAACATGTCCATATAAAGAGCACTAGCTACCTGGCAGAAGAGTACAACATGTCCATATACGGAGAGCTAGCTACATGGTAGAAAAGTCCAATATGTTCATATATAGAGAGCTACCTACTTGGCATATCAGTCCAACATATCCAGGTACATAGAGCTAGCTATATGGCACACTAATCCAAAATGTCCATATACAGAGAGCTAGCTACATGGCAGGGTAGTGCAATATTTCCATATACAGAGTTCTTGCTGCAAGGCAGATGAGTCCAACTTGTCTTTATATACAGAGAGCTATCTACAAGGAAGGGTAATGCAAAATTTCCATATACAGACTTTTAGCTACATTGCAGATATGTCCAACGTGTCCATATACTGAGAGCTAGCTACATGGCAGAGTAGTGCAACATTTCCATATACAGAGTTCAAGCCACAAGACCGATGAGTCCAACTTGTTTATATACTTAGAGCTAGCTACATGGCAGAGTAGTCCAACATGTCCATATATAGGGAACTAGCTACAAAACAGATGTGTTCTCATGTCCATATACTGAGAGCTAGCTACATGGCAGAGAAGTCCAATATGTTCCTATGAATAGAGCTTACTACTTGGTAGATAAGTCCATCATATCCATGTATAGAGAGCTAGCTACACGGCATATGAGTCCAAAATGCCCATATACACTCTTCCAGCTACAAGGCAGAATAATCCAACTTGTCTATGTATAGAGAACTAACTACATGGCAGAGTAGTGCAACATTTCCATATACAGAGTTCTAGCGACATGGCAGATATTTCCAACGTGTCCATATACTGACAACTACCTACATGGCAGATCTGTCCAAGATATCTATATACAGGGTACTATCTACATGGCAGATGAGTCCAAAATGTCCATATACTGAAGATAACTACAAGGCAGACGAGTCCAAAATGTCGATATACAGAGAGCTAGCTACATGGCAGAGTAGTCCAACATGTCCATATACAGTATAATAGCTACAAAGAAGATGAGTCTAACTTGTCTATATACAGAGAGCTAGCTGCATGGCAGAGTAGTGCATCATTTCCATATACAGAGTTCGAGCTACATGGCACATGAGTCCACATTGTTCATATACTGAGAGCTAGCTCATTGCAGATCAATCCAACATGTCGATTTAAAGAGTATTAGCTACCTGGCAAATGAGTCCAACATGTCCATATAGTGAGAGTTAACAACATGGCAAATGAGTACAACATGTGTGTATATAGAGGACTAGCTCCCTGGCTAATGATTCCACCATGTTGATATACTGAGAGCTAGCTACATGGCAGACAAGTACAATATATCCATATACAGAGAGCTAGCTATATGGCAGGGTAGTGCAAAATTTCCATATACAGAGTTCAAGCTACATGGCAGATGAGTCCCAAGTGTTTATATATTGAGAGCTAGCTAAATAGCAGAGTAGTCCAACATGTCCATATACAGAGTTCTAGCTACATGGCAGGTGTGTCAAATGTGTCCAAATACTGAGAGCTAGCTACATGGCAGAAAAGTCCAATGTGTTCATATAAAGAGAGCTACCTGCTTGGCAGATCTGTCCAAAATATCCATGTAGAGATAGCTAGCTACAAGGCTGACGGGTCTAAAATGTCCATTTTCACAGAGCTAGCTATATGGCAGGGTAGTGCAACATTTCCATATACAGAGTTCTAGATGCAAGGCTGATTAGTCTAACTTGTGTATATACAGAGAGCTAGCTACATGGCAGAGTAGTCCAACATGACCATATACAGGGTGCTAACTACATGGCAGATGAGTCCAAAATGTACACATACTAAGAGTTAGTACATGGCAAATGAGTCCAACATGTGTATATATGGAGGACTAACTCCCAAGCTAATGGGTCCAACATGTCCATATGCTGAGAGCTAGGTACATGGCAGAGTACTCCAACATATCCATATACAGGGTACTAGCTACATGGCAGATGAGTCCAACATGTTCATACACTGAGAGCTAGCTACATGGAAGACAAGTCCAATATGTGCAAAGAGCTAGCTACACGGCAGGGTAGTGCAACGTTTCCATATATAGAGTTCTAGCTACATGGCAGATGTGTCCAACGTGTCCATATACTGAG
>NW_006409196.1:35914-39614 GCF_000296735.1 Chrysochloris asiatica | reverse complement strand
CTAGCTACATGGCAGATGTGTCCAACGTGTCCATATACTGAGATATAGATACATGGCAGACAAGTCCAATATATTCATATACAGGGAGCTATCTACTTGGCAGATCAGTCCAACATATCCATGTACAGAGAGCTACCTACATGTCAGACAAGTACAAAATGTCCATAAACAGAGAGCTAGCTACATGACAGGGTAGTGTAACATTTCCATATATAGAGTACTAGATGCAAGGCAAATGAGTTCAACTTTTCCATATACAGAGAGCTAGCAACATGGCAGAGTAGTGCAACATTTCCATATACAGAGTTCTAGCTACATGGCAGATGTGTCCAACATGTCCATATCCTTAGAGCTAGCTACATGGCAGAGACGTCCAATATGTTCATAAACAGAGAGATAGCTACATGGCATGGTAGTGCAACATTTCCATGTACAGAGTTCCAACTAAATGTCAGATGTGCCCATTATGTCCATATACTGAGAGCTAGCTACAAGGCAGGTGAGTCCAAATTTCCATATAATGAGAGTTATCTTCCTGGCAAATGAGTTGAACATGTTTATATATAGAGGACTAGCTCCCTGGCTATTGAGTCCAAGATGTCGATATACTGAGAGCTAGCTACATGGCAGACAAGTCCAATATGTTCATATATAGAGAGCTAGCTACATGGCAGGGTAGTGCAACATTTCCATATACAGAGTTCGAGCTACCAGGCAGATGTGTCCAACTTGTCTATATACAGAGAGCTAACTACATGGCAGGGTAGTGCAACATTTCAATATACAGAGTTCTAGCTACATGGCAGAAGTGTGAAACGTGTCAATATACTGAGACCTAGCTATATGGCAGACAAGTCCAATACGTTTATATACAGAGAGGTATCGACTTGGCAGATCAGTCCAACATATCCATGTACAGGGAGCTAGCTATATGACAGACGAGTCAAAAATGTCCATATACAGAGAGGTAGCTACATGGCAGGGAAGTGCAACATTTCCATATACAGAGTTCTAGCTACAAGGCAGATAAATCCAACTTGGCTATATAAAGAGAGCTATCTATATGGCAGACTAGTGCAACATTTCTATATAAAGAGTTCTAGCTACATGGCAGATGTGTCCAACATGTCCATATCCTTAGACTTAGCTACATGGCCAAGACCTCCAATATATTCATATACAGAGAGATAGCTACATGGCAGGGTAGCGCAACATTTCCATATACAGATTTCCAACTACAGGGCAGATTGTCCAATGTGTCCATAAACTGAGAGCTAGCTACATGGCAGAGTAGTCCATCATGTCCATATACAGGGTACTAGCTACATGGCAGATGAGTCCAACATGTCCATATACTGAGAGCTAGCTACATGGCAGGGTAGTAAATCATTTCCATATACAGAGTTCTAGCTATAAGGCAGATGAGTCCAACTTGTCTTTATACAGAGAGCTAACTACATGGATAGGTAGTGCAACATTTCCATATACAGATTTCTAACTACATGACAGATGTGTCCAATGTGTCCATATCCTTAGAGCTAGCTACATGGCAGACAAATCCAATATGTTCATATACAGAGAGTTAGCTACATGGAAGGGTAGTGCAACATGTCCTTATACAGAGTTCTAGTTACATGACAGATGTGTCCAACATGTCCATATACTGGGAGCTAGCTACATGGTAGATCAGTCCAAAATATCCATGCACAGAGAGCTAACTACGTGTCAGACAAGTCCAAAATGTCAATAAACAGAGAGTTAGCTACATGGCAGAGTATTGCATCATTTCCATATACAGAGTTCAAGCTACATGGCAGATGAGTCCAAAGTGTTCATATATTGTGAGCTAGCTACATGACAGAGTAGTCCAACATGTCCATATACAGAGATGTAGCTACATGGCAGATGTGTCCAACGACTCCATATACTGAGAACTAGATACATGGCAGAAAAGTCCAATATGTTCATATACTGAGAGCTAACTACTTGGCAGATCAGTCCAACATATTCATTCACAGAGAGCTAGCTACACGTCAGAAGAGTCCAAAATATCCATATACAGAGATGTAGCTACATGGCAGAGTACTATAACATGCACATATACAGGGTACTAGTTACATGGCACATGAGTCCAACATGTCCATATACTGAGAGCTAGCTACATGGAAGACAAGTCCCATATGTTCATATATAAAGAGCTAGGTACATGGCAGGGTATTGCAACATTTCCATATACAGAGTTCTAACTACATGGCCGATGTGTCAAACGTCTCCATATACAGAGAGCTAGCTACATGTCAGAGTAGTAAAACATGTACATATAAAGGGTACTAGCTACAAGCCAGATGAGTCGAACATATCCATATAGTGAGAGCTAGCTACATGGCAGAAAAGTCCAAGCTATTCATAAACAGACAGGTACCTACTTGGCAGATCAGTACAACATATCTATATACAGAGAGCTAGTTACATGTCAGACAAGTCAAAAATGTCCATGTATAAAGAGCTAGCTACTTGGCAGGATAGTGCAACATTTTCATATACAAAGTTCTACCTACAAGGCAGATGAGCCCAACTTGTCTATATACAGAGAGCTAGCTACATGGCAGGGTAGTGCAACATTACCATATAAAAAGTTCTAGCTACAAGGAAGATGAGTCCAATTTGTCTTTGTTCAGAGAGCTAGCTACATGGCAGGGTAGTGTAACATTTCCATATACAGAGTTCTAGCTACATGGCAGATGTGTCCAAGGTGTCCATATACTGAGAGCTAGCTACATCGCAGACAAGTCCAATATGTTCATATACAGAGAGTTAGCTACATGGCTGGGTATTGGAACATTTCCAAATACAGGATTCTAGCAACCTGGCAGATGTGTCCAACATGCCCATATATAGGGTACTAGCTACATGGAATATGAGTCAAACATGTCCATATTCTGAGAGCTAGCTACATGGCAGACAAGTCCAATATGTTCATATAGTGAGAGCTAACTACTTGGCAGATCAGTACAACATATTCATGTACAGAGAGCTAGCTATACGTCGGACGAGTCCAAAATGTCCATGTACAGAGAGCTAGCTACATGGCAGGGTAGTCCAACATTGCCATATACAGAGTTCTAGCTACAAGGCAGATGAGTCCAACTTGTCTATATACAGTGACCTAACTCCATGGCAGGGTAGTGCAACATTTCCATATACAGAGTTCTAGCTACATGCCAGATGTGTCAAACGTGTCCTTATACTGAGAGCTAGCTACATGGCAGACAAGTCAAAAAGGTCCATATAAAGAGAGCTAGATACATGGCATGGTAGTGCATCATTTTCATATAAAGAGTTCTAGCTACAATGTGGATGAGTCCAACATGTCTTTCTAAAGAGAGCTAGCAAAATGGCAGGGTAGTGCAACATTTCCATATACAGATTTCTAGCTACAAAGCAGATGAGTCCAACTTGTCTAAGTCTAGGGCTAGGGCTTTAAGTCTAAGTCTAGGGCTAGGGCTGTTAGGTCTTTTGGGATAGAGCTAGGGCTACAGCTGTTAGGGCTTTAGGGCTAGGGCTAGTGCTAGGGCTGTTAGGGCTATAGGGCTAGGGCTAGGGCTAGAGAGCTGGGCTTTAAGGCTAATGCTAGGTCTAGGGATGTTAGAGCTTTAGGTCTTGGGCTAGGGCTACAGCTGTTAGGGCTTTAGGCATAGGG
>NW_006409196.1:32276-34713 GCF_000296735.1 Chrysochloris asiatica | reverse complement strand
TAGGGCTTTAGGGCTAGGGCTAGGGCTGTTAGGGCTTTAGGGCTAGGGATAGGGCTACAGCTTTTAGGGCTTTAGGGATAGGGCTAGGTCTAGGTCTTTAGGGCTTGATCTAGTGCTAGGGCATTAAGGCAAGGATATTAGGGCTAGGGCTACGTATGTTAGCAATTTAGGCCTATGGCTTTGGCTAGGACTAGGGCTAGGGCTGGGTTAGGTCTGTTAGGGCTTTAGGGCTAGGGCTAGGTCTGTTAGGGCTTTAGGGCTAGGGCTTTGGGTATGGCTGTTAGGGCTTTAGGGCTAGGGTTGTGGCTAGGCCTGTTAGTGCTTTATGGCTAATGCTAGGTCTAGGGCTGTTAGAGCTTTAGGTCTAGGGCTAGGGCTACAGCTGTTCGGGCTTTATGCATAGGGCTAAGGATAGCCTGTTAGGGCTTTAGGGCTAGGGCTAGGTCTAGGGCTGTTATGGCTTTAGGGCTAAGATTAGAGCTAGGGCTTTTAGGGCTTTAGGGATAGGGCTGGTGCTAGGTCTTTAGGGATAGGTCTAGTGCTAGGGCATTAGGTCAAGGGCTTTAGGGCTAGGGACAGTGCTGTTAGGGCTTTAGGCCTAGGGCTTGGGCTAGGTCTGTTAGGGCTTTAGGGCTAGGTCTACGGCTAGGGCATTATGGCACGGGATTCAGGGCTAGGGCTAGGGCTGTTAGGGCTTTAGGGCTAGGGCTAGGGCTGTTAAGGCTTTAGGGAAAAGGCTAGGGCTGTTAGGGCTTTAGAGGTAGGGATAGGGCTGTTAGGGATTTAGGGGTAAGTCTAGGGCTCTGTCTGTTAGTGCTATAAGGCTAGGTCTAGAGCTGTTAGGGCTTTAGGGCTAAGGCTAGGGCTGATAGTGCTTTAGGGCTAGGGCTATAGCTGTTAGGGCTTTAGGGCTATTGCTAGGGCTAGCGCTGTTAGGGCTTTAGGGCTAGGTCTAGGGATTTAAGGGCTTTAGGGCTAGGGCTAAGGCTGATTGGGCTTTACGGCTCGGGCTAGGGCTGTTAGGGCTTTAGGGCTAGGGCTGTTAGGGCTTTAGGGCTAAGGCCAGGGCTAGGGGTTTAGGGCTAGGTTTAGGGCTAGGGATAGGGCTAGGGGATTAGGTTAAGGCCTTTATGGCTAGGGCTAGGGCAAGGTCTGTTATTTCTTTAGGGCTAAGGCCAGGCCTAGGGCTTTAGGGCAAGGTTTAGTGCTATGGAAAGGGTAAGGCATTAGGTTAAGGACTTTAGGGATAGGGCTAGGGCTAGGTCTGTTAGGGCTTTAGGTCTAAGGCCAGGGCTAGGGCTTTAGGGTAAGGTTTAGTGCTATGTATAGGGCTAGGGCATTAGGTTAAGGTCTTTAGGGCTAGTACTAGGGCTAGGGCTAGGGCTGTTAGGGCTTTAGGCCTAAGGCCAGGGCTAGGGTTGTAGGGCTAGGTTTAGGGCTAGGGATAGGGCTAGGGCATTAGGGAAAGGGCTTTAGGCCTAGGGGTAGTGCTAGAGCTTTTAGGGCTTTAGTGCTAGGGCTAAGGCTAGAGCTGTTAGGACTTTAGGGCTAGTGCCAGGGCTGTTAGGGCTCTAGGTCTAAGGCTTTAGGCCTTGATCTAGGTCTAGGGCATTAAGGCAAGGATTTTAGGGCTAGGGCTAGGGGTGTTAGGCAATTAGGGCTAGCGCTATGGCTAGGGTTAGGGCTGTTATGGTTTTTGGGCTAAGACTTTAGGACTTGGTCTAGTGCTAGGGCATTAAGGCAAGGATTGTAGGGATAGGGCTACGTATGTTAGGAATTTAGGCCTATGGCTTGGGCTAGGGCTAGGGTTAGGGCTGTTAGGGCTTTAGGGCTAGGGCTATGGCTAGGCCTGTTAGTGCTTTATGGCTAATGCTAGGTCTAGGGTTGTTAGAGCTTAGGTCTAGGGCTAGGGCTACAGCTGTTAGGGCTTTAGGGCTAGGGCTAGGGCTGTTATGGCTTTAGGGCTAAGGTTAGAGCTAGGGCTTTTAGGGCTTTAGGGATAGGTCTAGTGCTAGGGCATTAGGTCAAGGGCTTTAGGGTTAGGGCCAGTGCTGTTAGGGCTTTAGGCCTAGGGCTTGGGCTAGGTCTGATAGGGCTTTAGGGCTAGGGATAGGGCTAGGGCATTAGGGCAAGGGATTCAGGGCTAGGGCTGTTAGGGCTTTAGGGCTAGGGCTATGGCTGTTAGGGCTTTAGGTGTAGGGATAAGGCTGTTAGGGCTTTAGGGTTAGGTCTAAGGCTCTGTCTGTTAGTGCTTTAAGGCTAGGTCTAGGGCTGTGAGGGCTTTTGGGCAAGGGCTAGGGCTGACAGTGCTTTAGGTCTAGTGCTAGGGCTGTTAGGGCTTTAGGGCAATTGCTAGGGCTAGGGCTGTTAGTGCTTTAGGGCTATGTCTAGGGATGTAAGGGCTTTTGGGGCTAGGGCTAAGGCTGATAGGGCTTTA
>NW_006409196.1:30905-32061 GCF_000296735.1 Chrysochloris asiatica | reverse complement strand
GGTTAAGGCCTTTAGGGCTAGGGCTAGGGCTAGGTCTGTTTAGTTCTTTAGGGCTAAGGCCAGGCCTAGGGCTTTAGGGCAAGGTTTAGGGCTATGGATAAGGCTAGGGCATTAGGTAAAAGTCGTTCCGGCTAGGGCTAGGGCTAGGGCTTTTAGGGCTTTAGGCCTACGGCTAATGCTAGGGCTGTTAGGGTTTTAGGTCTAGGGCTGTTAGGGCTTTAGGACTAAGGCCAGGTCTAGGGCTTTAGGGCAAGGTTTAGGGCTATGGATAGGGCTAGGGCATAATGTTAAGGCCTTTAGGGCTAGGGCTAGGGCTAGGGATGTTAGGGCTTTAGGTCTAAGGCCAAGGCTAGGGCTTTAGGGCAAGGTTTAGTGTTATGTATAGGGCTAGGGCATTAGGTTAAGGCCTTTAGGGCTAGGATTAGGGCTAGGGCTGTTAGGTCTTTAGGGCTAGAGCTAGGGCAATTAGGGCTTTAGGGCTATGGCCAGGGCTAGTGGTTTAGGGCTAGGGATAGGGCTAGGGCATTAGGGAAAGGGCTTTAGGCCTAGGGGTAGTGCTAGTGCTTTTAGGGCTTTAGTGCTAGAGCTAAGGCTAGAGCTATTAGGGCTTTAGGGCTAGTGCTAGGTCTGTTAGGGCTTTAGGGCTAAGGCTTTAGGGCTTGGTGTAGGTCTAGGGCATTAAGGCAAGGGTTTTAGGGCTAGGGCTAGGGCTGTTAGGCAATTAGGGCTATGGCTATGGCTAGGGTTAGGGCTGTTAGGGTTTTAGGGCTATGGCTAGGGCTAGGGCTCTTAGGGCTTTAAGGCTAGGGCTAGGGCTAGGGCTGTTAGGGCTTTAGGTATAGGGCTAAGGCTTTTAGGGCTTTAGGGCTAGGGATAGGGCTAAGAATTTAGGGCTAGGTCTAGGGTAGTTAGTGCTTTAGGGCTAGGGCTAGGGCTACAGCTGTTAGGGCTTTAGTGATAGGGATAGGGCTAGGCCTGTTAGGGCTATAGGGTTAGGGCTTGGGCTAGGGCATTAGAGCAAGGGCTTTAGAGCTAGGTCTAGGGCTGATATGTCTTGGGCTATGGCTGTTAGGGCTTTAGGGCTTGGGCTAGGTCTAGGCATGTTAGGGCTTTAAGGCTAACGCTAGGATTAGGGCTATTAGGGCTTTAGGGCTAG
>NW_006409196.1:29281-30319 GCF_000296735.1 Chrysochloris asiatica | reverse complement strand
TAGGGATAGGGCTCTTAGGGCCTTAAGCCTAGGGTGAGGGCTAGAGCTGTTAGTGTTTTAGGGCTAGGACTAGGGCTACAGCTGTTCGGGCTTTAGGGATAGGGCTAGGGCTAGCCTGTTAGGGCTTTAGGGCTAGTGCTATTGCTACGGTTGTTAGGGCTTTAGGGCTAGGGCTAGGGCTATTAGGGCTTTAGGGCTAGGGCTACAGCTGTTAGGGCTTTAGGGATAGGGCTAGGGCCAGCCCGTTAGGGCTTTAGGGCTAGTGCTAGTGCTAGGGCTGTTAGGGCTTTTGGGCTAGGGCTAGGGCTAGGGCTGATAGGGCTTCAGGGCTAGGGCTAGGGCTAGGGCTTTAGGGCTAGTGCTAGGGCTAGGGCTGTTAGGGCTAGGGTGGATAGGGCTTCAGTGCAAGGGCTAGGGCTAGGGCTTTAGGGCTAGTGCTAGGTGAAGTGCTGTTACCGCTTTAGGGCTAGGTATAGTGATGTTCGGGCTTTAGGGCTAGGTCTAGGACTGTTAGGGTTTTAGAGCTAGGGCTAGGCCTGATAGGGCTTTAGGGCTAGGGATCGTGCTGTTAGGGCTTTAGGGCTAGTGCTTTTAGGTCTTTAGGGCTAGGCTTAGGGCTGTTAGGGCTTCAGGGCTTTAGGGCTAGGGCTAGGGATTTTATGGCTTTAGGTCTAAGTCTAGGTCTAGGGTTGTTAGGGCTTTAGGGCTAGGGCTTGGCCTGATAGGGCTTTAGGGCTAGGAATAGGGCTGTTAGGCTTTATGGCTAGGGATTTTAAGGCTTTAGGTCTAGGTCTAGGGCGAGGGCATTACGGCAAGGGATTCAGGATTAGGACAAGGGCTGTTAGAGTTTTAGGGCTAGAGCTAGGGCTATAGCTGTGAGGGCTTTAGGGAAAGGGCTAGGGCCAGCCTGTTAAGGCTGTAGGGCTAGTGACAGTGCTAGGGCTGTTAGGGTTTTAGGGCTAGGGCTAGGGCTGTCAGGGCTTTAGAGCTAGGGCTAGGGCTTTAGGGCTAGGTCTAGAGCTAGGGCATAAGGACAAG
>NW_006409196.1:25460-26749 GCF_000296735.1 Chrysochloris asiatica | reverse complement strand
GCTAGGTCTAGGGCTAGGGTTAGGGTTCAGGGCTAGGGCTAGGGCTAGGGCTAGGGCTAGGGCATTAATGCAAAGTCTTTAGGTCTAGGATTAGGACTATTAGGCCATTAGGCATAGGGCTAGGGCTCTTACGGCATTAGTGCTTGGGCTAGGGCTCTTAGGGCCTTAAGCCTAGGGCATGGGCTAGCGCTGTTAGGGCTTTAAGGATAGGGCTAGGGCTGTTATAGATTTAGGGCTATGGCTAGGTCTAAGGATTTATGGCTAGGGCTTAAGGGCTAGGGCTAGAGCTGTTAGTGCTTTAGGGCTAGAGCTAGGGCTACAGCTGTTAGGGATTTAAGGATAGGGCTATGGCTAGCCTGTTAGGGCTTTAGGGCTAGGGCTATTGCTAGGGCTGTTAGGGCTTTAGGTCTAGGGCTAGGGCTGTTAGGACTTTAGGGCTAGGACTACAGCTGCTAGGGCTTTAGGGATAGGGATAGGGCCAGCCGGTTAGGGCTTTAGGGCTAGTACTAGTGCTAGGGATGTTAGGGCTTTAGGGATAGGGCTAGGGCTTTTATGGCTTTAGGTCTAAGTCTAGGGCTAGGGCTGTTTGGGCTTTAGGACTGGGACTTGGCTAGGACTGTTAGGGATTTAGGGCTAAGGCCAAGGCAAGGACTTTAGAGCTAGGTTTAGAACTAGGGGTGTTATGCCTTTAGGACTAAGTCTAGGGCAAGGGCTGTTAGGGCTTTAGGGCTAGGGCTAGGGCTAGGGCTGTTAGGGATTTAGGGCTTTAGGTCTAAGGCTAGGGCTGTTAGAGCTTTAAGTCTAGGTCTAGTGCTAGGGCTGTTAGGGCTTAAGGTCTATGGTTAGGACTAGGGTTTATAGGGCTTTAGGGCTGAGGACTGTGGTAGGGCTTTAGGGTTAGGTTTAGGGCTAGGACTAAGGCATTCAAGAAAGGGCTTTAGGGCTACGGCTAGTGCTGTTAGGGCTTTAGGGCTAGGGCTAGAGCTGTTAGGAATTTAGGGCTAGGGTCAGGGCTGTTTGGACTTTAGGGCTAGGGCTAGGCCTGTTAGGGCTTTAGGGCTAGGGCTTGGACTAGGGCATTATAGCAAGGGCTTTAGAGCTAGGGCTAGGGCTGATAGGTCTTGGTCTATGGCTGTTAGGGCTTTAGGGCTTGGGCTAAGGCTAGGCCAGTTAGGGCTTTAAGGCTAATGCTAGGTCTAGGGCTATTAGGGTTTTAGGGCTAGTGCTAGGGCTAGGGCTGTTAGGGCTTTAGGGCTTTAGGGCTAGTGCTAGGTCTAGGGCTTTAGGGC
>NW_006409196.1:10153-11259 GCF_000296735.1 Chrysochloris asiatica | reverse complement strand
TTAGGGCAAGGGATTCAGAGCTAGGTCTAGGGCTGTTAGAGCTTTAGGGCTAGGGCTAGGACTACAGCTGTGAGGGCTTTAGGGATAGGGATAGGGCCAGCCTGTTAAGGCTTTAGGGCTAGTGCAAGTGCTAGGGATGTTCGGGATTTAGGGCTAGGGCTAGGGCTAGGGCATAAGGGCAAGAGATTCAGGTCTAGGGCTAGGGCTGTTAGGGCTTTAGGGCTAGGGCTAGGGCTAGGGCTAGGGATGTTAGGGCTTTAGGCATAGGGCTAGGGCTAGGGCTGTTAGGGCTTTAGGGGTAGGGCTAGAGATGATAGGGCTTTTGGGGTAGGACTCGGTCTTTTAGGGCTTTAGGGCTAGGGCTAAGGCTGTTAGGGCTTTAGGGCTAGGGCTAGGGATGTCAGGCCTTTAGGGCTAGGGGTAGGACTTTAGGGCAAGGTCTAGAGCTAGGGCATAAGGCAAGAGATTCAGGTCTAGGGCTAGGGCTGTTAGGGCTTTAGGGCTAGGGCTAGGGCTAGGGCTGTTAGGGCTTTAGGCATAGCGCTAGGGCTAGGGCTGTTAGAGCTTTAGGTCTAGGACTAGGTCTAGTGCTTCTAGGGCTTAAGGGCTCTGGTTAGGGCTAGGGATTATAGGGCTTTAGGTCTAGGGCTAGGGCTAGAGCTTTTTGGGCTTTTGGGCTAGGGCTAGGGCTGTTAGGGCTTTAGGGCTAAGGACAGGTCTAGGGATTTAGGGCTAGGTTTAGGGCTAGGGCTAGTGCTGTTAGATTTAGTGCTTAAAGTCTAGGTCTAGTGCTAGGGCTTTTAGGGCTTTTGGTGTAGGGTAGGACTAGGGCTTACAGGGTTTTTGGGCTATGCCTAGGGCTGTTAGGGCTATAGGGCTAAGGATAGGGGTAGGGCTTTAGGGATAGGTTTAGTACTAGGTCTAGAGCATACGGGAAAGGGATTTAGGGCTATGTCTAGGGCTTTAGGGCCAAGGCTTTAGTGCTAGGGCTAGGACTAGAGTTATTAGGGATTTAGGGCTATGGCTTGGGCTAGCGCATTAGGGCATGGGCTTAGGTCTAGGTTTAGGGCTGTTAGGGCTTTAGGGCTAGGGCTTTTAGGGCTTTA
>NW_006409196.1:7545-9045 GCF_000296735.1 Chrysochloris asiatica | reverse complement strand
GCTAGGGCTTTTAGGGCTTTATGGATAGGCTTAAGGCTGTTAGGTCTTCAGGGCTTTAGGGCTAGGGCTAGGGCTTTTAGGGCTTTAGGTCTAAGTCTAGGACTAGGTCTATTTGGTCTTTAGGACTAGGGCTTGACTAGGGCTTTTAGGGATTTAGGGCTACGGCCAGGGCTAGGGCTTTAGGGCTAGGTTTAGGGCTAGGGCAGTTAGGGCTTTAGGAATAGGTCTAGGGCTAGGGCTGTGAGGGCTTATGGCTAGGGATTGGGCTAGTGCTGTTAGGGATTTAGGGCTTTAGGGCTAGGCCTAGGGTTATTAGGGCTTTAGGTCTAGCACTAGGTTTAGGGCTGCTAGGACTTAAGGGCTATGGTTAGGTCTAGGGATTATAGGGCTTTAGGGCTAGGGCTAGTGCTAGAGCTTTTAGGGCTTTTGGGCTAGTGCTAGGGCTGTTAGGGCTTTAGGGCTAAGGACAGGGCTAGGAATTTAGGGCTAGGTTTAGGTCTAGGGCTAGTGCTGTTAGGGATTTAGGGCTTTAGGTCTAAGGCTTGGGCTTTTAGGTCTTTAAGTCTAGATCTAGTGCTAGGGCTGTTAGGGCTTTAGGTCTAGGGTTAGGACTTGGGCTTATAGGGTTTTAGGGCTAGGGCTCGGGCTGTTAGGGCTATAGGTCTAAGGACAGGAGTAGGGCTTTAGGGATTGGTTTAAGGCTAGTTCTAGGGCATTCAGGAAAGGGCCTTAGGGATAGGTCTAGGGCTGTTAGGACTGTCGGGCTAGGGCTAGGGCTTTAGGGCTAGTTCTAGAGCTAAGGCATTAGTGCAAGGGCTTTAGTGCTAGGGCTAGGACTAGAGCTGTTAGGGCTTTAGGGCTATGGCTTCGGCTAGGGCATTAGGGCATGGGCTTTAGGTCTAGGTTTAGGGCTGTTAGGCCTTTTGGGATAGAGCTAGAGCTAGGGCCAAAAGGGATTTAGGGTTAGGGCTAAGTCTGATAGGGCTTTAGGGCTAGGGACAGTGCTAGGGCTGTTAGGAATTTAGGGCTAGGGCTAGTGCTAGGGCTGTTAGTGCTTTAGGGCTAGGGCTAGGGTTGTTATGGCTTTAGGGCTACAGCTAAAGCTACAGTTGTTAGGGCTTTAGGGATAGGGATAGGGCTACCTAGTTAGGGTTTTAGGGCTAGTGCTAGTGCTAGGGCTGTTAGGACTTTAGGGCTAGGGCGAGGGCTGGACCTAGGGCTATAGCTGATAGGGCTTTAGGGCATGGCTTAGGGCTAGAACTTATAGGACTTTAGGTCAAGGGTTAGGTCTAAAGCTGTTAGTGCTTTAGGGCTAGGGCTAGGACTAGTGTTGTTAGGGCTTTAGGGATAGGACCGGGGCTAGAGCTGATAGGGCTTTAGGGCTAGGGCCAGGGCTGTTAGGACTTTGGGGCAAGGGCTAGGCCTGTTAGGGCTTTAGGGCTAGGGCTTGGGCTAGGGCATTTGAGCAAAGGCTTTAGAGCTAGGGCTAGGGCTGATAGG
>NW_006409196.1:4155-6333 GCF_000296735.1 Chrysochloris asiatica | reverse complement strand
AGGGCTGTTAGGGCTTTAAGGCTAGGGCTAAGCCTAGGGCTATTCGGGCCTAATGCTAGGACTGTTAGGGCTTAGGGCTAGGGCTGTTAGGGCTTCAGGGCTAGGGCTAGGACTGAAAGGGCTTTATTGTTAAGGCTAGGGATGTCCGGGCTTTATGGCTAGTGCTAGGTCTAGGGCTGTTTGGGCTTTAGGGCTAGGGCTAGGGCTGATAGGGCTTTAGGTCTAGGTGTAGGGCTAGGGCTGTTATCACTTTAGGACTAGGGCTGCTAGGGCTTTAGGGCTAGGGCTAGGCCTGTTAGGGCTTTAAGGCTAATGCTAAGTCTAGGGCTGTTAGGGCTTTAGACTTAGTGCTAGGGCTAGGGATATTAGGGCTTTAGGGCTAGTTCTAGGGCTGTTAGGGCTTTAGGGCTAGTTCTAGGGCTGTTAGGGCTTTAGGGATAGGTCTAGGGGTGTTAGGGCTTTTGGGCTGGGTCTAGGGCTAGGGTTAGTGCTTTAGGGCTACGTCTAGTGCTAGGACACTAATGCAAGGTCTTTAGGGCTAGGATTAGAACTATTAGGCCATTAGGCCTAGGGCTAGGGCTGTTATGGCATTAGTGCTTGGGCTAGGACTCTTAGGGCCTTAAGCCTAGGGCATGGGCTAGGGCTGTTAGGGCTTTAGAGCTAGGGCTAGGTCTGTTATATCTTTAGGGCTATGGCTAGGTCTAAGGTTTTATGGCTAGGGCTTAAGGTCTAGGGCTAGAGCTGTTAGTGCTTTAGGCCTAGGACTAGGGCTACAGCTGTTAGGGATTTAGGGATAGGGCTATGGCTAGCCTGCTAGGGCTTTAGGGCTGTTAGGGCTTTAGGGCTAGGGCTAGGACTGTTAGGGCTTTAGGGCTAGGACTACAGCTGTTAGGGCTTTAGGGATAGGGATAGGGCCAACCGGTTAGGGGTTTAGGGCTAGTGCTAGTGCTAGGGATGTTAGGGCTTTAGGGCTTTAGGGCTAGGGCTAGGGCTTTTATGGCTTAATGTCTAAGTCTAGGGCTAGGGCTGTTTGGGCTTTAGGACTAGGGCTTGGCTAGGGCTGTTAGGGATTTAGGGCTAAGGCCAAGGATAGGGCTTTAGGGCTAGGTTTAGAACTAGGGCTGTTTTGCCTTTAGGACTAGGTGTAGGGCAAGGGCTGTTAGGGCTTTAGGGCTTTGGATAGGGCTAGTGATGTTAGGGATTTAGGGCTTTAGGTCAAAGGCTAGGGCTGTTACAGCTTTAAGTCTAGGTCTAGTGCTAGGGCTGTTAGGGCTTTAGGTCTAGGGTTAGGACTAGGGCTTATAGGCCTTTAGGGCTAAGGACCGGGGTAGGGCTTTAGGGTTAGGTTTAGGGCTAGGACTAGGGCAGTCATGAAAGGGCTTTAGGGCTACGGCTAGTGCTGTTAGGGCTTTAGGGCTAGGGCCAGGGTTAGGGCTGATAGGGCTTCAGGGCTAGGGATATGGCTAGGGTTAGGGTTTTAGGGCTAGTGCTAGGGCTAGGGCTATTAGGGCTTTATGGTTAGATCTAGGGCTGTTAGGGCTTTAGGGCTAGGGCTAGGCCTGACAGGGCTTTAGGGCTAGGGCTAGGGCTGTTAGGGCTTTAGGGCTAGGGATTTTAATGCTTTAGGGCTAGGTCTAGGATGAGGGCATTAGGGCAAGGGATTCAGGGCTAGGTCTAGGGCTGTTAGAGCTTTAGGGCTAGGGCTAGGGCTACAGCTGTGAGGGCTTTAGGGATAGGGCTAGTGCCAGCCTGTTAGGGCTTTAGGGCTAGTGCTAGTGCTAGGGCTGTTTGGGCTTTAGGGCTAGGGCTAGGGCTAGGGTTGTCAGGGCTTTAGGGCTAGTGCTAGGGCTTTAGGGCTAGATCTAGAGCTAGGGCATAAGGGCAAGAGATTCAGGTCTAGGGTTAGGGCTGTTAGGTCTTTAGGGCTAGGGCTAGGGCTAGGGCTGTTAGGGCTGTTAGGGCTTTAGGCATAGGTCTAGGGCTAGGGCTGTTAGGGCTTTAGGGGTAGGGCTAGGGATATTAGGGCTTTAGGGTTAGGACTCGATCTGTTAGGGCTTTAGGGCTAGGGCTAGTGCTGTTAGGGCTTTAGGGCTTGAGGTAGGAGTAGGGATGTCAGGGCTTTAGGGCTAGGGATTTAGGGCAAGTCTAGAGCTAGGGCATAAGGGCAAGAGATTCAGG
>NW_006409196.1:1111-3485 GCF_000296735.1 Chrysochloris asiatica | reverse complement strand
GTCTAGGGCTAGGGCTGTTTGGGCTTTATGACTAAGGCTTGGCTAGGGCTGTTAGGGAAATTAGGGCTAAGGCCAAGGCTAGGGCTTTAGGGCTAGGTTTAGAACTAGGGCTGTTATGGCTTTAGGACTAAGTCTAGGGCTAGGGCTGTTAGGGATTTAAGGATTTAGGTCTAAGGCTAGGGCTGTTAGGGTTTTAAGTCTAGGTCTAGTGCTAGGGCAGTTAGGGCTTTAGGGCTAAGAACAGGAGTAGGGCTTTAGGGATAGGTTTAGGGCTAGGACTAGGGCATTTAGGAAAGGGCTTTAGGGCTACGGCTAGTGCTGTTAGGGCTTTAGGGCTAGGGCTCGGGCTAGGGCTGTTAGGGCTTTAGGGCTAAGGACAGGGGTAGGGCTTTAGGACTAAGTTTAAGGCTAGGACTAGGGCATTCAGGAAAGGGTTTTAGGGCTACCGCTAGTGCTGTTAGGGCTTTAGGGCTAGGGCTAGGGCTAGGTCTTTAGGGCCAGTGCTAGGGCTAGGGCTGTTAGGGCTTTAGGGTTAGGTCTAAGGCTGTTCGGGCTTTAGGTCTAGGTCTAGGCCTGATATGGCTTTAGGGCTAGGGCTTGGGCTAGGGTTGTTTGGGCTTTAGGGCTAGGGATTTTAGGGCTTTAGGGCTAGGTCTAGGTCGAGGGCATTAGGGCAAGGGATTCAGGGCTAGGTCTAGAGCTGTTAGGGCTTTAGGGCTAGGGCTAGGGCTACAGCTGTGAGGGCTTTAGGGATAGAGCTAGGGCCAGCCTGTTAGGGCTTTAGGGCTAGTGCTAGTGGTAGACCTGTTAGGGCTTTCGGTCTAGGTCTAGGGCTAGGGCTTTAGGGCTAGGTCTAGAGCTATGGCATAAGGGCAAGGGATTCAGGTCTAGGGCTAGGGCTGTTATGGCTTTAGGGCTAGGGCTGTTAGGGCTTTAGGCATAGGGCTAGGGATTGGGCTGTTAGGGCTTTAGGGGTAGGGCTCGGTCTGTTAGGACTTTAGGGTTAGGGTTAGGGCTATTAGGGCCTTAGGTGTAAGTCCAGGGCTAGGGCTATTTGGTCTTTAGGACTAGGGCTTGACTAGGGCTGTTAGGGATTTAGGGCTAAATCCAGGGCTAGGGCTTTATAGCTAGGTTTAGGGCTAGAACAGTTAGGGCTTTAGGAGTAGGTCTAGGGCTAGGGCTGTGAGGGGTTACGGCTAGGGATAGGGCTAGTGCTGTTACGGATTTAGGGCTTTAGGGCTAGAGTTAGGGTTATTAGGGCTTTAGGTCTCGAACTAGATCTAGGGCTGCTAGGGATTAAGGGCTATGGATAGGGCTAGGGATTATTGGGCTTTAGGGCTAGGGCTAGAGCTTTTAGGTCTTTAGGGTTAGGGCTACGTTTATTAGGGCTTTAGGTCTAGGACTAGGTCTAGAGCTGCTAGGGCTTAAGGGCTATGGTTAGGGCTAGGGATTATAGAGCTTTAGGGCTAGGGATAGGGCTAGAGCTTTTAGGGGTTTTGGGCTAGGGCTAGGGCTGTTAGGGCTTTAGGGCTAAAGACAGGGCAAGGGATTTAGGGCTAGGTTAGGTCTAGGGCATTAATACAAGGGCTTTAATGCTAGGGCTAGGACTAGAGCTGTTAGGGCTTTAGGGCTATGGCATCGGCTAGGGCATTAGGGCATGGGCTTTCGGTCTAGGTTTAGGGCTGTTAGTCCTTTTGGGATAGGGCTAGAGCTAGGGCCGAAAGGGATTTAGGGTTAAGGCTAGATCTGATAGGGCTTTAGGGCTAGGGATAGTGTTAAGGCTGTTAGGGCTTTAGGGCTAGGGCTAATGCTAGGGCTGTTAGTGCTTTAGGTCTAGGGCTAGGGCTGTTATGGCTTTAGGGCTAGGGCTAAAGCTACAGCTGTTAGGGCTTTAGGAATAGGGCTAGGGCCAGCCTGTTGTGCTTTAGGGTTAGTACTAGTGCTAGTGCTGTTAGGACATTACGACTAGGGCGAGGGCTGGACCTAGGGCTAGAGCTTATAGGGCTTTAGGTCAAGGGATAGGTCTAAAGCTGTTAGCGCTTTAGGGCTAGGGCTAGGACTAGTGCTGTTAGGGCTTTAGGAATAGGGCCAGGTCTAGAGCTGTTAGGGCTTTAGAGCTAGGGCCAAGGCTGTTAGGACTTTAGGGCTAGAGCTAGGCCTGTTAGGGCTTTAGGGCTAGGGCTTGGGCTAGGGCATTATAGCAAGGGCTTTAGAGCTAGGGCTAGGGCTGATAGGTCTTGGGCTATGGCTGTTAGGGCTTTAGGGCTTGGGCTAGGGCTAGGCCTGTTAGAGCTTTAAGTCTAATTCTAGGTCTAGGGCTATTAGGGCTTTAGGGCTAGTGCTAGGGCTAGGGCTGTTAGGGCTTTAGGGCTAG
>NW_006409196.1:0-728 GCF_000296735.1 Chrysochloris asiatica | reverse complement strand
GGGCTTTATGGCTACGGTTAGGGCTAGGTCTTACAGGTCTTTAGAGCTAGGGTTAGGTCTAGGGCTTATAGGGCTTTATGGCAAGGGCTACAGCCAGAGCTGTTAGGGCTTTAGGGCTAAGGTTAGAGCTAGCTTGTTAGGGCTTTAGGGCTAGGGCTTGTGGTAGGGCTGTTAGGGCTTTAGGGCTAGGTCTAGGTCTGGGGGTGTTAGGAATTTAGTGCTAGGCCTAGGGCTAGGGCTAGGGCTGTTAGGGCTTTAGGGCTACGGCTACGCCTGTTAGGGCTTTAAGTCTAATGCTAAGTCTAGGGCTGTTAGGGCTTTAGAGCTAGTGCTAGGCTAGGGCTTTTAGGGCTTTAGGGCTAGTTCTAGGGCTGTTAGGGCTTTAGGGCTAGTGCTAGGGCTTTTAGGGCTTTAGGAATAGGTCTAGGGCTGTTAGGGCTTTAGGGCTAGGTCTAGGGCTAGGGTTAGTTCTTTAGGGCTACGTCTAGATCTAGGGCATTAATGCAAGGTCTTTAGGGCTAGATTTATGGCTATTAGGCCATTAGGCCTAGGGCTAGGGCTATTAGTGCATTAGTGCTTGGGCTAGGGCTCTAGGGCCTTAAGCCTAGGGCGAGGGCTAGGGCTGTTAGGACTTTAGGGCTAGGGCTAGGGCTGTTAGGGATTTAGGGTTAGGGCTATTGCTAGGGCTGTTAGGACTTTAGGGCTAGGGCTAGGGCTTTAGGGCTAGG
>NW_006409195.1:191751-200025 GCF_000296735.1 Chrysochloris asiatica | reverse complement strand
CATGTCCTGTGCCCATTTTTTAATTGGGTTGTTTGTCTTTTTCTTGTAGAGGTGTTACAGTTTTCTATAAATATGAGATATTAGTTTGTGCTTGTATATGATGTGGGATATGGGTATTGTTTCATTTTTCTGTCAGGCCCTGCTTTTATTTTATGGAGTTGCCCATCTAGCGGAGATTGACAAATATTATTTTTGAGGTGAGAGGAGTGTTACTAAGTTGCACCAAGTGCTAGTAGAGCACATAATGGATAAACCTAGCAGTGGAAATTAACGAAGGCTTCAAAGAAGAGAAAGTTCAGAAAGGTAGACTGAGTAGATCGCTAAGTGAATAGAGATGAGAGGGAAGATTGCTCATAGCAGAGGACATGACATATATGAGAACCCTAAGGTAAAAGAAAGCTTGGCTGAGAAATATTCAGTATGGCTAGAGCAGAAAATCGTAATGTAGGGCAAGGTGAAGACATTGGTGAGATCAGATCTAGCCTGCTTTCACATTATTTTGCATCTATCTTGTTTCAAATGTTTTCTCCTTATTGCCATCATTCACTAATTATGAAATCTTATATAAAAGTCTCTGGATTTCTGGTTTTTCTTAAAAAATGAGATGATACAGCACCACCCAAATTTGTATTTTCAGATGGCAACACTTGGCTGGAACTGGGCTGCTGCTTTTAGAGGGGCATATGCTATCCATGATATTGCCACTCAATTAAGGTGCCAGATAAGTAAATTTAGTGACTCAATATTTAGCTTGATGGTGTTTGAGTTTGCAGTCCCTAGGCAGGATCCAGAAAAGTATGTTGTTGTTGTTGTGTGCCATCGAGTCACCCATAGTGACCCTGTATAGGGTTTCCAAGGAGCAACTGGTGAGCTTGAACCGCCAACCTTGCAGTTCAAACTGACCCTGCAGTCCAGCGTATTAGCCCACAGCACCACATCTGGAAAGTATATACACCATGTTAAATGTTTTGGTTTTTATACTAAGAATTGTGGGAAGTCACTGAAGGGTTTAAATAAAAGCAAGAGAATTACAGGGTCAATTAAAGTTTTTTTTTAAATGTTTACAATCACATTGGTTGTAGTGTGATTGGATTGGAGAGTAGCAGAAGGGAGTGTAATGAAATGAGTTAATAGGGGGTATAGGTAACAGAGAACATTAAATTATAATGCAGTATTGATCATGGAGATGGAGAGAAATCAGTAGAGAAGCGTAATGAGTTCAAGAGATGTGAAACATTTCACAGAAATCAAGAATTTATTGAATGTGAGGACTAACATAGGAGGAGGGAGTCAAGGATATTCAATTGATGCCTTGATTTCTATAATTTATGTAACATATTTTTGTTGTTTTTAAATGATGTCAAGTTGGTTCTGACCCATAGCAACCCTGTATAGTGTTTCTGAGGAGCAGCTGGTGAGCTTGGCTGCGGACCTTGCATTGTAAACCGACTTTGCAGTCTAGCACATTAATTAACCCATAAGCTCCACACCAGGACTCCATGTAACATATAGGAATTTAAATCCTACAGAGTACGATGGCTCTGTAGGATAAACACTGGACTGCAAACCAGTGTCAGCAAATCTGGCCTACCAATCACTCTGTGGGAGAAAGATGAGGCTTTCTGCTCCTGCAAAGATTTATAGCCATGGAAACCATATATAGGGTCTCATTGAGTTGGAACAGACTTGATAGCACTTAACAACAGCATAGAAACTAATACAATTTACGTTAATTTCAGGTAAAATATTTTCATGAGGACTGCGTCCCTTCTATTAAGTGATTCATCAGTAATCCAGAGGTTTTTCTTTTTGAGTGTGTGTAATTTTGTTTTTGCTCTTGTTAGGAATATGCACAGCAAAGCATATACCAGTCTAAGGAATTCTCCTTTTACAATTCAGTGACATAGATTACATTCTTAGAATTCCTTTTCCAAATTGCTTCTCCCTATTAACATAAGCTCCCTGCCTGATAAGGTTCCTGTCTAATCTGTAGATTGCCTTTGTCATTTTGATTTCATATAGTTAGTTATTGTCATTGTTAAGTGCTATGGAGGTGTTTGGTAGTACATAAGTAATCTCAGCATGTACTCCTTTTTGTTGTGTTGTTGTAAATAAGCACCGGGCTGCTACCCACAAAGTCCATGGTTCAAACCTACCAGCTGCTCCTCAGAAAAATTCATGCTATGAGTCGCAACCAACTGGAAGGTACTTACCAACAGCAAATATATCTGTGTTGCAATTTCTGATAGTTTTTGTAGGTGGTGTACAACTTATTGACAGTAGTTGCAGTTATCAGCTGTACCACCCTATCTGTAATAATGTGATTTCCCCATCATTGTCAACTTCCCCTTTTCCTTTCCCTCCATGAATAAACATTGGTCTGTATAAATTTGCCTTTTCTTATCTTTTTATGTTAGTAAGGGGGGTCCTGGTGTGGTGCTGTGGGTTAATGCGTCAGACTGCAAAGCCGTTTGAACTGCAGGGTTGGTGCTTCAAGCTCACCAGTTACTCCTTGGAAACCCTATACAGGGTTGCTATGGGTCGGAACCGACTCAGCGGCACTTAACAACAATATATTGTAGCATGTATTAAAACTTTATTTCTCATATTGAATAGTTTTCCATTGTATACCACATTTGCTTATACATTCATCTGCTAATTTTTGTTTTTTCCCACCTTTTGTCATTGTGATTAGTGATTCAGTGAACATTGGTGTACAAGTTTCTATTTGAATCTCAGCTTTCAAATCTTTTGGGTACATAGCTAGGACTGGAATTTCTGGGTTATATGGTGGTTCTAAGGAGCTCTGGTAAGGAGCTCTGGTAGTGTAGTGGTTATGAATCAGGCTGCGAACCTCAGGATCAGCAGTTCGAAACTACCAGCTGTTCCGCTGGAGAAAGATGAGGCGTTCTGCTCTCATAAAGATTTACAGCCTCGGAAACCCTGTATAGGGTCGCTATGAGTCAGAATCGACTCCACGGCACATAACAACAACAAGGAGCTCTGGTAGTGTAGTGGTTACTAATCAGGCTGCTAACCTCAGGGTCAGCAGTTCAAAACTACCAGCTGTTCTTTGGGAGAAAGATAAGGCTTTCTACTCCTGTAAAGGTTTATAGCCTCGGAAACCTTGTGCAGAGTTGCTATGAGTCAGAACCACGGACTCCACGGCACATAACCACCACCATGGTGGTTCTGTTTTTAGTATTTTGAGGAACCATCACACTGTTTTCTGCAGTGGCTTTACCACTTTGCATTCTCACCGGTAATGAATAAGGATTTCAATTTCTCCACATTCTCACCAACATTTATTATTATTATTTTTAAGTCCTAGTGAGAGTGGAATGTTTTCTCATTGTGGTTTTGATTTATGTCTCTCTGATGGTTAATGATATTGAACATGTTTTCATGTTTGGTGGCCATTTGAATATCCTCTTTGGTGAAGTGTCACCTTTGCCCATTTTATGATTGGGTTATTTGTCTTTTTGTTAAGTTGCCAAAGCTTTATGCATTTTCTGTTATTAGATTCTTATTGGATATATGAGGGGGTTTCAGACTATACCACCCAGTTACCTATGTTACTGTTGAGTACCATTGAGTCAGTTCCAACTCATAGCATCCCCATGTGACAAAGTAGAATTGCCCCATTGGATAGCTTGCCTGTAATCTTTATGGAAGCAGATTGCCAAGTCTTTTTGTCAAGGAGTGGCCGTGTGGATTTGAATCACCAACCTTTTTGTTAACATCTGAGCACTTAGCCACTGTATCACCAGGGCTCCTGTGTATACATAATTGTTTGTTGTTAAGTGGAGTCTGTTCTGACTCATATGTGTTTTCAAGGCTTTAAATCTTTATGTGAGTAGAAAGTCTCATCTTTCTCCTGCATAGTGGCTGTCAGGCTTGAACTGCAGACCTGTGGTTCCTCAGTCCAGTGCTTATATTGCACTCAGTATACATACTGTTTTAAGTGCTGTTGAGTTAATTTTGACTCACAGCGACCCTGTATAGGGTTTTACTTTTTCTTCATTTTTGAAAGCTTTTATTTTGTATAATGACATTATATAAATGAGATGTATGTGTTTAACATTTATTTGAATTGCGAAAAGATTTCATTGTCCAGTCAGAGTTTTGTTAGTCTTACTTGAAAACTTGAGGACCAGATTGCTTCTAATGTTGTTGCTGTTGTTGTTAAGGACCAGCAAATAGGTGTTCCAAGGACTGACTGGTGGGTTTGAATTGCCAACCTTGTGGTTAGCAGTCCAGTGCTTATCCCACAGCACCATTCCAGGACTCTGATAGTTTTATAAAAATGGAAAGAACACAGGCTTTGGAGTCCAAAGGACCTAAATTTGCATCTTGGTTCTGTTAACTGTGTGTTGTTGTTAGGTGCTGTCGAGTTGGTACTGACTCCTAGTGACCTTACACACAGCAGAACGAAACACTGCCTGATCCTGGGCCAACCTCACTACTGTTGCCACGCTTGAGTACATCGATGCTGCCACTTGGCCAATCCATCTCATTGTGGGGGGAGGTCTTCCTTTTTTTGTCTGACCTTCCACCTTACCAAACATGATATCCTTCTCCAGCGACTGGTCCCTCCTGACAATATGTCCAAAGTACGAGACACGAAATTTGAAGTTTGCCCATCTTGTACTCCAAGGAGCACTCTGACTGCACTTCTTCCAAAACGGATCTATTGGTTCTTTTGGCAGCCCATGGCACTTTGAATATTCTACTCCAACACCATAACTCAAATGCATCAATTCTTCTACAGTCTTCCTTATTCACTGTCTAGCTTTCACATGCATATGAGGTTATTGAAAATACCATGGCTTGCGTCAGGCTCACCTTAGTCCTCAAGCTGACATCTTTGCTCTTCAACACTTTAAAAAGGTCTTGTGCAGTAGATTTGCCTAATGCAATATTTGCCTAATGCAATTGATTTCTTGACTACTGCTTCCGTGAGTGTTGATAGTTGATCCAAGAAGAATGAAGTCCTTGACCACTTCAGTCTTTTCTCAGTTGATAAAAATGTTGTTTATTGGTCCAGTGGTGAGGATTTTTGTAACTGTGTGACATTATACTAAATCTGTCACATTTTTACGAAAATAATATACATGCTATATGGTTTTTGCAAACTACACAGCCCCTTGTATATTAGTTTTCTGTGTATGCTATGTGTTATATGTGAACAAATAACCTAATTATTCTAAGCCTGTGCTGACCAAGGTGGTAATCACTAGCTACATATGGCTACTGTACTGGAAATGTGGTTCATCCAGATTGCAGTGTACTTTGGTGACAGTTTGTTAAGCTTTTCATGTCATGATTTTAATTTACTTTTTTTCCTTGATTCAGTTTTTAATTTTTATTGTAATAGTAAATATTCAAAATCCCACTGTTACACTTTTAAGGAGCTCTGGTAGCGAGTGGGCTGCTAACCACAAGGTTAGCAGTTCGAATCTACTAGTTTCTCCGCTGGAGAAAGATGAGACTTTCTGCTTCTGTACAGTTTATAGCTTCCAAAACCTTGTTAAAGGGTCGATATGAGTCAGAACCATTACACACAAGTACCACCACTACCATTAATACTTTTCAGAGTCCTGGCGTGACGCTGTATGACTGTACTACAAACTGCAAGGTTGGTGGTTCAAATCCACCAGCCACTCCTTGGAAACCCTAAACAGGGTTGCTGTGAGTTGGAACTGACTCAGTGACACTTAACAACAACAATATTGTACTTTTGAGATCCTGTGTGATGCTATAGGATAAGCCCTGGACTGCTAACTGCAAGATTGGCAGTTTAAGCCCGTCAGCCACTTGCAAAAACCCTACAAAGGGTTTGCTGAGTCAGGACTGACTGGAGGGCACTCAACAGCAACAACAGTTTTAATTTTCTTGAGCTCTTTCCACATTTCATCCTGTCCCTCTCCCAGTTCTCTACTTAGTACTATCTGCTCCTGTTTGGGGAAGTCACCTTCATAAGTTTGTTGGATGTTCTGTTTTCCTTGTAGTATATTTTCCCCAATGACTCCCGGTTATATGTTTCCCCTTTACTCGGATGTGAACAATATAAGGTGTGTTTCTACTTGCTAGTTGTCAGCAGACTGGGTGTAAATGTTTTTGTGCTTTGTTTACTTATAAGGTATGCTTTGTGTAATGTGTCTTCTGGCAAAAACCTAAACCATGTTCCATTCATGGTCCCATGTATTTTTTTGAAAAAGAGAGAGAAAGCAGTGGTTATTTGTTGTGTCACTCAGGGACTCCTGAAAGCTAATGTGTTGTTGTTGATAAGTGACGTTGAGTTGGTTCTGATTCAGCAATCCTGTATAGGGTTTCCAAAGAGCAGCTGGCAAGTTTGAACCGCCGACCTTGAGGTCCAGTGCATCATCTTACACTGCCACACCAGGACTCCAAACGCTTATCATGTTGCCATCTTCAAGTCAGTTCTGATTCATTAGCGACCCTATGAATGAATGGTTTCCAAGGAGCTCTGATAGGGTAGTGGTTACGAATCCAGCTGCTAATCTCACGGTCAGCAGTTCGAAACTAGCAGCTGTTCATGGGAGAAAGATGAGACTTTCTGCTCCCATAAAAGATGTACAGCCTTGGAAACCCTGTACAGGGTTGCTATGAGTCTGAAAGGACTCCAGGGTATGGAACAAAAAGGCTGTACATTTTTATGGGAGCAGAAAACTTTCTCTTTCTCCTGTGGAGTATCTGGTGAGCTTGAATTGCTGATATTGTGGATCCAGTGCTTATCCTACAGAGCCACTTGGCTCCTTTCTTCCTGTTGTTAAGTACTGTCAAATTCCTGCATAGTATTTCTGAGAAGAAGCTGGTGAATTTGAATCACTGACCTTGAGGTTCAAACCAAGTTTAGGATTGATTGTTTATTCTATGGCACCACACCAGGACCCCTACTTGTTATTGTTGTTAGGTGCCATCGAATCAGTACTGACTCCTAGTGACCTTATGTACAACAGAACGAAACAATCCTGGGCCAACCTCACAATTGTTGCCACACTTGAGCCCATTGATGCTGCCACTTTGCCAATCCATCTTGTGCTGCGGATCTTTGTCTTTTTCTTTGACCCTCCACCTTAGCAAACATGATATCCTTCTCCAGTGACTGGTTCCTCCTGACAACATGTCCAAAGTATGAGAGGCAACCTTTGGCCATCCTGGCCTCCAAGGAGCACTTGGCTGCACTTCTTTCAAAACGGAACTGTTGGTTCTTTTGGCAGCCCATGGTACTTTTCAATATTCTTCTCCAACACCATGACTCAAATGCATCAATTCTTCTATGGTCTTTCTTATTCACTGTCCAGCTTTCACATGCCTATGAGGTTGTTGAAAATACCATGGTGTGGGTCAGGCGTACCTTAGTCCTCAAGCTGACATCTTTCAAATTCACAATCCTTAGAACATTTTTTCCAAAATACTAACATGTTGTTGTTGTTGTTAAGTGCCGTCGAGTTGATTCTGACCCATAGCGACCCTGTATAGGGTTTCCAAGGAACAACTGGTGAGCTTGAACCCTGCCGACCTTGTGATCCAAATGACTTTGCAGTCTGGTGCATTAACCCACAGCGCCACACCAGGACTCTTACAGACTTAACATAATCTTCGTGTTGTTGTTAAGTGCTAGCAAGTCTGTTCTGATTCATAGTGACCTAAATAGTGTGTCCGAGGAGCGACTGGTGGGTTTGAACTACTGACCTTGTGATCCACAGTCAAGTGCCTACCCTACAATCCCATACCAGGAGTCCTATAACTGTCATAGCATGTAGTTTAAAATTAGATTTGATCATAAAATAGACCAGGCTTGCTGTTAGGCTAAAACTGGTGGAACAACTAAGACTGTGGCCCCTAGTCACTCTTTAGGTCTGGAAATGAACTTACCCCACAGTTCAATTTTCAGTGAAACAGTAGATGGATCTTTAAAGTAACAATAATACTAGCAAGGAATAATAGACAATTTTAAGATCAAAAGGGCACTATTTACCCAAGGACAAAGTTCATAAGGGTAAGAAAGAGGGAGTAATGGAAACAGGAAACACTGAGAGCAAGAGGGATAAGTATGTTACATTGAGGGAATTGTAGTCTTGGAGATAAATGAAACAAAATGTGGCTGAATTGTTAATGAAAAAGTGAGCTGCTCTGTAAACCTTTACCCAACTCACAATAAATCGTTAAAAGAAACTACAAGCAAAATAAGACACAAGATTAGATTAGATGTGATTTTTTCATCACTATTTGTTATTTGTTGTGTGC
>NW_006409195.1:159956-161022 GCF_000296735.1 Chrysochloris asiatica | reverse complement strand
ACCCATAGCAACTCTTATAAGGTTTCCAAGGAGCAGCTAGTGAGCTTGAACTACCAGTGTTACAGTTCAAACAACTTTGTAGTCCAGTGCATTAACCCACAGCACCACACCAGGACTCTTCATTATTTAGCTCTGTGTAATTTAGGACCTTATTGGCACCCCTGGAGCACTTCAAACGTGGTTTATTTAAATATTCTAATTGAAGAACAGAATCCTGGTGTGGTGCCATAGGATAAGCACTTGACCTCAAGGTTGGTCTGAACTGCATGGTCCATGGTTCAAACTTGCTAACTATTCCTTGGAAACCTTGTGCAAAATCGCTATGAGTTGGAACCATCTTGATGGCACTTAACAGCAATATCAATTGATGAATGAAATCTATTACTTGGTTATTTTATTTCTGGCAATACTCACAGAAGTCTCAGAAGGAGAATAGGGGTCATTTATAAGTCATCCATAACTCCCTACCCCCAACCAAAAGAAAACAAAAAGAAACTCTAAACGAGCATACAAAGTAACAGTGGCTCAAGCAAGATAGAAGTTTTTGTCTGATTACATATATAATTTTATAGGAAAATTTCAATAAAGTTGGCAAAAAGAGATTTTATTTAGTGTAGCATGTGTGTAGCTAAAAACGGTGCTTTAGGACAAATGAATTGATGATTTCCATGTTATGTTGGGTCACCTCTCTGGAATGGACATAATTATGGATCTTTTCCAGTTAGTTGTCTAGGTAGCTATCTTCCAAATTTCTTGGCATAGTTGAGTGAATGTCTCCATTTTGTTGAAAGATTTCAATTTGTACTCCATCAATTCCCAGAACCGTGTTCTTTGTTAATGCCTTCAGTGCACCTTGAACTTCTTCTTTCAGTACCAGTAACTCTTGATCATCTGGTAGCTCCTGAAATAATTGAACATCGACCATTTATTTTTGGGGCAGTGGCGCTGTGCATTCCTTCCATCTTCTTTTGGTGCTTTCTGCATCATTCAATATTTGCCCATAGAATCCTTCAATAATGCAATTTGAGGCTTGAATTTTTTCTTCAGTTCCTTTAGCTAGAGAAAT
>NW_006409195.1:158895-159521 GCF_000296735.1 Chrysochloris asiatica | reverse complement strand
CCTGAACAGGGTTTCCGAGGCTGTAAATCTTTACAGGAGCAGAAAGCCTCATCTTTCTCCCATGGAGCAGCTGGTAGTTTCAAACTGCTGACCTTGTGGTTCACAGCCCAATTTGTAACCACTACGCTACCAGAGCTCCTTCTACTTACTGATAAAGATCAAAGACCACAGCCTTTGATATGGGTTGTACCTCAATGTAAAGAAAACAAATCCTCACCACGGAACCAATAAATAACATCATATACATGGAGAAAAGATTGAAGTTGTCAAAGACTTTATTTTGCTCAAATCAACCATCAACACTAATGGAAGCAGCAGTCAAGAAATCACATGACATGTTGCATTAGGCAAATATGCTGCGCAAGACCTCTTGAAAGTTTTCAAGAGCAAAGATCTCGGTTTGAGGACAAAGGTGTGTCTGACCTTAGTTACGGTATTTTTAATAACTTCATATGCATGTGAAAGTTGAATAATGAATAAAGAAGACCATAGAATAATTGATGCATTTGCGATATGGTATTGTAGGAGACTATTAAATGTATCACAGACTGCTAAAAGAACAAACAAATCTGTGTTGGAAGAAGTACAGCTAGAGTGCTCCTTAGAAGTTATACATCTTTCATACT
>NW_006409195.1:153954-158750 GCF_000296735.1 Chrysochloris asiatica | reverse complement strand
GGACTGGTCAGTGTTTTGTTCTGTTGTGCATAAGGTGGGTATGAGTCAGTATGGACTTGGTAGCACCTAACAAAAACAAGCACTAAGGCAGAAGGGAGAAATGATATTAGGGAACTGTTATTAGTATTTGCACAGTGAGTATGAGAAAAAGTCTTAAGTAGAATTCATCTTTCTTAAATGAAAGGTAGTAGTTTCAGTTGTTTAAGAAAGCAGAATAAATGTATTTGAATAGGTTCCCTAGTTACTAGTTACATGACTGAGCAAATTACTTAATTTTTTCCTCTGTGCCTCAGGTTCTTCATAATAACACTGAAAGTAGGATTTAATAGTTTCTTCATTATTATGGTGAGCATTGTGTTTAATAGGAGTCCTGGTGGGACACTGTAGGATAAGCACTCAATTGCAAGAGCTCAAAGGCAGCGGTTCAAACTTGTAGCTGCACCTTAGAAACCCTGTACAGGATCGCTGTGTGTTGGAACTGGCTTGATTTCATTAAACAACAACAATAACAATAAGTGTTTAATAACACTTGGTATAGAAATAAAGTAATCTAAGTAATTAAGCCAGTGCTTAATTACTAAGCCACAGCATATATGGATATTAGTCTTGTTCTTATTTACCTCTGATTTTCCATGATCAGGGATGTGTTCAAGGACAAAAACAACAGCAGTAAAATCTTATGGGATAAAAAATAGTGAGTTAAAGATTTACATTAAGATATATTTAAAAAAAAATAAGTTCAAAGATCATGTTATTTATTGGTAAGTGCTGACTCTTAGCCACCCTGTATAGGGTTTCCGAGGCTTTAAATCTTTGTGAGAGCAGAAATTCTCATCTGTCTGCCACTCAGATCTCATGAGACCTTGTAAATTTAAAATTTTATTTTGTTGGAACCCTGGAAATTAGGATGTAAGCCACTGATGAAAAGGAACAGGGATTTACAGATGGATATCTAATGCTGAAGATACCAAAGTTAAAATAAAATTTAAAAAACTTTAAAATTTATAAGTAAAAGAAAGATCATTCATGTTAAGTGCTTTGAGTTGGTTCTGACTCATAGTGATCCTGTATAGGGTTTCCGAGGAGCAGCTGGTGAGTTTGAACCACAGCTTTGCAGTTAGTTGCTATCCTACAGTTAGTGCTTATCCTACAGTGACACATCAGGACTCATAAGAGTGATTGTTCAAGTGAAAGTAAAAGTAAAAAAGAGATGACTAAATTGATGTAACTTAGAATATAGAAATTTGGGTATCAAAACAAAATTTTAGGAGCCCTTTGAAAAGAGACCAGAATAGAAACAAGAATTTGAGATATATGTTGTTGTGTTATGTGCTGTGGAGTCGGTTCCGACCCATAGTGACCCTGTACAGGGTTTCCGAGGCTGTAAATCTTTACGGGAGCAGAAAGCCTCATCTTTTTCCCGTGGAACAGCTGGTAGTTTCGAACTACTGACCTTGCGGTTTGCAGCCCAGTTCGTAACCACTACGCTACCAGAGCACCTTTTGAGATAAATAGTGGTAAAAAACTTCAAGTTGCTACTAATGATTATTGTGAAAAGAAAGTCTTAAGGAAGAAAGAAAATATGATGAAAATGCATTATTTGCTTTGGCTTGTATCACTTATGGGAATTGCTGTATTTACCTGTACTTTGAAACAAAGGACTGTTGTTGTTGTTAGGTGCCATCTAGTTGGTTTCCACTCCTAGCGACCCTATGCACAACAGAATCAGACACTGCCAGGTCCTGTGCCATCCTCACAGTTGTTACGTTTGAGCCCTCTGATGCTATCACTATGTCAGTCCATCTTCCTAGGGTCTTCCTCTTTTTCATTGACTCTCCAGTTTACCAAGCATGATGTCCTTTTTCAGGGACTGGCCCCTCCTGACAACATGTCCAGAGGAGAAATGAAGTCTCATTGTCCTGGCTTCTAAGGCACATTCTGACTATACTTCTTCTAAGACAGATTTGTTTGTTCTATTGGCAATCCATGGTACTTTCAGTATTCTTCACTAACACCATAATTCAACTGCATTGATTCTTCTACAGTCTTCCCTGTTTATTTTTTAACTTTCACATGCATATGAGGCATTTGAAAATATCATGGCTTGGGTTAATCCTTAAAGTGACATCTTTGCTCTTTAACATTTTAAGGAGGTCTTTTGCAGCCAGTTTGCCTAATGCAGTACATCTTTTGATTTCTTGACTGCTGCTTCCGTGAGCGTTGATTATGGAGTCCGGCAAAATGAAGTGTTTTATAATTTCAGTCTTTTCTCCATTTATCATGATGTTATTTTTCGGTCCAGCTATGAGGATTTTTGTTTCATAGTCATTGAAGCACAAGTAAACATCTTTCTTGTATTTTCTGCTTTCAGCCATGATCCATCTGACAGCAGTAATGATATCCCAAGTTCTATGCCTTTTTCTAAATCTGCCTTGAATTTCTGACAGCTCTCTGTGGATGTACTTGATGTGTAACTATTTTTTAATTGTCTTCATTAAAAATATACTTGCATATTGTATTAGTGATACTGTTTGATGATTTCTGCATTCTGTTGGGTTACCTTTCTTAGTACAATCCATACTGAAGTCTGTAGTCTTTAATCTTCATCAGTAAATCCTTTTCATTTTTAGCAAGCTTTCCACAGGTTGCTAATGAGTCGTCTTCCAATCCTGATGTCATGTTCTTCTTTGCATAATCCAGTTTTGGGGGTTATTTGCTTGGCTTACAGATTGAGTAAGTATGATGAAAGGACACAACCTTGATGCACACCTCTGTGATTTTTAAACCATTCAGTGTCCCCTTGTTCTGTTTGAATGACTGCCTCTTGGTGTATGTATAGTTTCCTCATGAATAAAATCAATCATCCCAATGTTATCCATAGTTTGTTATGATCCACCCAGTTGAATGCCTTTGCATAAAGCACAAGTAAACATCTTTCTACTAATGGTATCCCTCATTCCATGTTCTCTTTTGAATGTGGCTTGAATTTCTGTAAGCTCCCTGTGGATATACAGCTATAATCAGTTTTGAATTATCTTAAGCATATTTTACTTGCATGTAATATTAATGATATTGTTAGATGATTTCTGTATTATGTTGGGTCACCTTTATTTGGAATGGGCACAATTATGGATCTTTTCCAATCATTTGGCTAGGTAGCTGTCTTTCAGATTTCATGGCATAGATGAATGAGGCTCTCCAGTGCTGCATCAGTTTGTTGAAATATTTCATTTGTACTTTGAAACAAAGGGCTAGAAAGCTTAAATAAGTAATTTCTTTATATGCAAACTACTGTGTTAGTAACTGAGGAACACATTGGATCAAAAATAAGATTGAATTTATGAACTTTATGGAAATTTGTGCTTTTATCAGGGGTGACAGATATTAATAAAAGGATCCACATGTAAAACTACCAACGTGTGAAGGAAAGTATATGGTGTCATGAGACTGTACTCATATATTAGAACCATTTGTCTAATCCGGGCGATATCTGAAGAAATTAGAATTATTCACCAATTCAAAAGTATTGTTAAGACTATTTTAGGAAACACCAGGCAAAAAGGGTACTTGATGGGGAAGAACATGGGAGGTAAAAGAACTGAATGAAGCTGGAGAGATAGGTAGAGGACACATATACAATTTTTTTAGGATTATGGGAAGACATGAAATGTTTTGAGTGGAAGAATGGCATTCTGTTGTTGTTAAGTGCTGTTGAGTCGGTTCTAACTCATAGCGACCCTGCTTGGGGTTTCTAAGGGAGTGGCTTATGTGTCTGAAATGCCAACCTTGCACTGTCAAACTTGCACTGGTTAGCAGTCCAGTGCTTATCTTATAGAACTTGGGTAAAGTGTAAGTACAGTTGCCATTACTAGGATGAAGTAGACTGGTAGAAGAGTGGGTTTGTAGGGACTAGAATCAGCCCTTGTACTTTTTATTTTTTTGTTTTAAGTTTTTATTGTGAATTGAGTGAAAATTTACAGGGCAGATCATAAGTTTTACATTCAACAAATCATATACTTTGTTTCATTATAATGATTATAATGCCCTCCATGTACCATCAGTTAACAGTATTTCTCTCTATTCATTTTAGTTCTTTTTTTTCCTTTTTTCTCTTAAAACACTCAGGCATATATAATAATTTAAACCACTAAAGGACAAATTCTGCAAAGTCTGCCTCCTGGCCGCCAGGTCTCAGTTCCTCTCTTCCTATGAATCTAGAGTCCTCAGCTGCTCCCTCTCTCCATGTCCCCCCACCTCTGGTGTCGCTGTTTCTCTGAATAAGGTCCTGCATTCCTCTTGTGCTCTTCTCCATTGACGGCCCTCCAGTCCTCTGTTTCTGGACTGTAAGATTAACTACTCCCACAGATTTTTTTTTTTTTTTTTCTAAGCTTTTATTGTGAGGTTTACATGGGAGAACATCAGCCTTACACATCCTATCGCATTTCGTTTCATTGCAGTGATTACAATCCTGTTCATGCATCATCAAAACAACCAAAGGGTACACCATACAGGCCTTCTCCCTCCCTGAGTCCAGTGTCCCCAGCTGCTCCATCTGTTCATGTCATTGACTCTGTCTCCATTTGCAATTTATTTGTGTCTTCTCCCTCTTTTGTTAAGTTTGCCAATGGTTTGTCAATTTTATTTATCCTTTCAAAGAACCAGCTTCTTGTATTGTTGATTGTTTCTATAGATTTTTGGTTTTCCATGTCATTTATTTCTGCTCTGATCTTTTTATTTCTTTTCTTTTGGTGACTGTAGATTCCCTCTGTCATTGATTTTCTAATTGTTGGAGATGC